>NW_026542914.1:0-102310 GCF_028750875.1 Macrosteles quadrilineatus
TTTTATTTGGAGGGATGTCTTGTTATTTAGAGGGATGTCTTGTTATTTAGAGGAATGTCTTGTTATTTAAAAGGGATGTCTTGTTATTTAGAGGGATGTCTTGTTATTTAGTGGGATGTCTTGTTATTTAGAGGGATGTCTTGTTATTTAGAGAGATGTCTTGTTATTTAAAGGGATGTCTTAATATTTAGAGGGATGTCTTGTTATTTAGAGGGATGTCTTAATATTTAGAGGGATGTCTTGTTATTTGGAGGGATGTCTTAATATTTAGAGGGATGTCTTGTTATTTAGAGGGGATGTCTTGTTATTTAGAGGGATGTCTTGTTTTTTGAAGGGTTGTCTTGTTATTTGGAGGGATGTCTTAATATTTAGAGGGATGTCTTGGTATTTGGAGGGATGTCTTGTTATTTAGAGGGATGTCTTAATATTTAGCGGAATGTCTAGTTTATTAGAGGGATGTCTTGTTCTTTAGAGGGATGTCTTGTTATTTAGAGGGATGTCTTGTTTTTTAGAGGGTTGTCTTGTTATTTGGAGGGATGTCTTGTTTTTTAGAGGGTTGTCTTGTAATTTAGATGGGATGTCTTGTTATTTAGAGGGATGTCTTAATATTTAGAGGAATGTCTTGTTTATTAGAGGGATGTCTTGCTATTTAGAGGGATGTCTTTTTATTTGGAGGGATGTCTTGTTATTTAGAGGGATGTCTTGTTATTTAGAGGAATGTCTTGTTATTTAAAAGGGATGTCTTGTTATTTAGAGGGATGTCTTGTTATTTAGTGGGATGTCTTGTTATTTAGAGGGATGTCTTGTTATTTAGAGAGATGTCTTGTTATTTAAAGGGATGTCTTAATATTTAGAGGGATGTCTTGTTATTTAGAGGGATGTCTTAATATTTAGAGGGATGTCTTGTTATTTGGAGGGATGTCTTAATATTTAGAGGGATGTCTTGTTATTTAGAGGGATGTCTTGTTATTTAGAGGGATGTCTTGTTTTTTAAAGGGTTGTCTTGTTATTTGGAGGGATGTCTTAATATTTAGAGGGATGTCTTGGTATTTAGAGGGATGTCTTGTTATTTAGAGGGATGTCTTAATATTTAGCGGAATGTCTAGTTTATTAGAGGGATGTCTTGTTATTTAGAGGGATGTCTTGTTATTTAGAGGGATGTCTTGTTTTTTAGAGGGTTATTTTGTTACTTGGAGGGATGTCTTGTTATTTAGAGGGATGTCTTGGTATTTGGAGGGATGTCTTGTTATTCGGAGGGATGTCTTAATAGTTAGAGGGATGTCTTGTTATTTAGAGGGATGTCTTGTTATTTAGAGGGATGTCTTGTTTTTTAGAGGGTTGTCTTGTTATTTGGAGGGATGTCTTGTTTTTTAGAGGGTTGTCTTGTAATTTAGATGGATGTCTTGTTATTTAGAGGGATGTCTTGTTATTTACAGGTATGTCTTGTTATTTATAGGATGTCTTAATATTTAGAGGAATGTCTTGTTATATAGATGGATGTCTTGTTATTTAGAGGGATGTCTTGTTTTTTAGAGGGTTATTTTGTTACTTGGAGGGATGTCTTGTTATTTAGAGGGATGTCTTGGTATTTGGAGGGATGTCTTGTTATTTAGAGGGATGTCTTGATATTTAGAGGGATGTCTTGTTTTTTAGAGATATGTCTTGTTATATAGAGGGATTTTTTGTTTTTTAGAGGGTTGTCTTGTTATTTGGAGGGATGTCTTGTTATTTAGATTGATGTCTTAATATTTAGAGGGATGTCTTGTTTTTTAGAGGGATGTCTTGTTATTTAGAGGGATGTTTTGTTATTTAGAGGGATGTCTTGTTATTTAGAGGGATGTCTTGTTATTTAGAGGGATGTCTTGTTATTTGAAGGGATGTCTTAATATTTAGAGAGATGTCTTGTTATTTAGAGGGATGTCTTGTTATTTAGAGGGATGTCTTGTTATTTAGAGGGATGTCTTCATATTTGGAGGGATGTCTTGTTATTTAGAGGGATGTCTTGTTATTTGGAGGGATGCTTGTTATTAAGAGGGATGTCTTATAATTTAGAGGGATGTCTTGTTATTTGGAGGTATGTCTTGTTATTTAGAGGGATGTCTTGTTATTTAGAGGGATGTCTTGGTATTTGGAGGATGTCTCGTTATTTAGAGGGATGTCTTTTTATTTAGAGGGATGTCTTGTTATTTAGAGGGATGTCTTGTTATTTAGAGGGATGTCTTGTTATTTGAAGGGATGTCTTAATATTTAGAGGGATGTCTTGCTATTTTGAGGGATGTCTTGTTATTTGGAGGGATGTCTTAATATTTATAGGGATGTCTTGTTATTTAGAGGGATGTCTTGTTATTTAGAGGGATGTCTTGTTATTTGGAGGGATGTCTCGTTATTTAGAGGGATGTAAAATAAGAATAAGAATAAGAATAAGAATATATTTATTTCCAAAATTACAAATTACAAAAATTACAATCGTGGCTGTAAAGCAAAGTACAAAGGAAAAAAAATCCCCACAAAGACTGTACATCTGCGTGTGGGGAGAGTCTTCTCCGTCGCCACCACTTCACAGACAAGATAACAAAATAAACAAATAATTATTTAAATAAAAAGAAGTATTTTTTTGCCATATTGTTGGCAAAAAAAGACTGAACTTGAACAATATTCGAAGTACTTGAATGAGGGTGCCAGTACTGAAGTAGTTTGGTATTTAGCCTAATTTAGTCTTAGAACCGTCATCGACTTTCATTATGCCCTGTACTGGGATCTGATGAGCTCTTCGGCAGCATCATCGCTCAGACAGAGAAGCCAGCGCCAATCTTTCTGCTGAAAACCTTGACACTGTCTCCCTCCCATTCTCTTATCTGTATGGGGAGATTAGTGCGTATAATGTGGCTAGATAGTGAGGGGTAAGAAGCTGTACTTTATTGTTCAATTTGGGAACGTAGATGCCTATGTGTGTTCTAGATCTAGTGTCATAAGAATGTAGCGAATCGGAGAAAATTTTGCTTTTGTTATTTTTGAAAAGGTTATAACTGTTTTTAGGAATAGTTTCCTGATGTTAAGGACTGGAAAATTTTGAAAAAGTAGGTAGGTGGGGTATCTTTGGTCTTTTTTTAGTATGTGTTTGATTATGGTTTCTGGGTAACAGCAAGAGGAGCCAAGACAGAGGCAGACGCAGCCCCCCACGCAAGTATCCCGTACTGTAACAGTGACTGGACATACGCAAAGTATACACACCTGCAATGGTCCACAGACAGCACACAACCAAGCTGTGAAAAAGCGAAGATCATTTTTCTTAATCTGTTGTTGACGTAATCAACATGTGGAGCCCAGCTAAGTTTGTAGTCAATTATGACCCCAAGGTATTTGTAATTTTCGACTTGCTCAATGATTTCACAATGGCACGGCGCTGTCCATGGACCCCCGCAGCCATGCAACCTGTGTACTCTATGGCCCGGACCACTGTCGCATCTAAAGTAAATGGGCAGACATTTGGTCTTGGACACATTTAAGGATAGTATGTTGTGGTCAAACCATAGTTTGAGCTTGCCCAAGTCGGAGGACGCCCTGTCATATACGGCGTCCCAATTTGGCCCGGAGGAGACTAGAGCCGTATCGTCAGCAAATAGGAACACCTTACCTTTAATTGACAGATTTGAGATATTGTTAATATATATTAAAAATAAAAGAGGGCCAAGCGTGCTTCCTTGGACGACTCCATAGTTAATGTCTGTGTTGTCACCGTTGACTCCACGTATTGCTACAAACTGTTTTCGACTGTAAAAATAGTTTTCAAACCAAGTTAAGGAAGTATCTTTGACACCTAGTAAGTTTAGCTTTCTGAGTAATAAATTCCTATCGATAGAACCAAACGCTTTAGCAAGATCCAGGAATGTTATCATAACTTTATTTTTTTTACTGATTTCTTGGGTAATAAATGTTGTGAGATCAAAGAGTGCATCCGATGTGTTTAATCTTTTTGGAAGCCGTATTGATTTTCTGTAATAATATTCTCTTTCTCCAGATAGTTTAAGAGCTGAATTTTTACCCATTTCTCTAGAATTTTACTTATCACAGGTAACAATGAAATGGGTCTGTAGTTATTAATGACAGATTTTTGCCCAGATTTGTGTATCGGGATAACCTTAGCTAATTTGAAAATATCAGGAAAGTTCCCAGTGCGTATACTTGTGTTTATTAAGTGCCGAATTGGAATATGAAGGCTTGCATTTTCTTTAATAATTCTGACTGGAATGTCATCCCAGCCTGGAGCTGAACCTCCCTTGATACTATTTATTAAATTGGAAAGCTGGGGCTCATTGACAGGCACCATCTCAAATACAGAATCAACCGCGTGGTCGGCGTCATCCACCTCCGGTCGTCCCGAAGCCGTGATACCCATTGCCAACTCAGATCCCACAGAAGAGAAAAAATTATTAAATGTGTTACAAATGTGTTTTGTTTCTGGGGGGGCGGCAGTGTCAGAGTTAACAACAAACGCCTCAACCGGAAACGGCGCTTTGGCACTTGGTCGCCTCGTTTACAACTGACCAAAATTTACGAGCGTCACCCGCGGATTCGTCAATTTTGGTTTTGTAATAATTAAACTTTATATGCTTGATTAGGGAATGTAATCTATTGCGATACTGGGTGAATTTATTTCGAAGATACAGGTTGAATGGTTCTTTTTTTAATTGTTTAAAAAGGAGATCCCGCTTTCTTATTGAAGTAATAAGACCATTAGTTATCCAAGGTTTGATTTTTGTATTTTTAGCGTTAATTTTTATATTTAATGATGCGTTTTCAATCACCCTGCCAATTTTTTTTGTAATTTGCTCGGCACAAAAATTCACGTCTTCACTTGCTAGTACTTCTTGCCAGTTTTCAGTTGTTAAAAGGTTATTGACAATTTTCCAGTCGGTCTTTTTGTAAAAAGAAGCTTGCATTTTATCATTATTGTAGTGTCGCTGCTTAGATATTTGTAGTGCAATGGGGTAATGATCAGTTTAACTTGACTGAAGGATTGCTGATTTAGTAAGGATTTTATTAGCAATTTTGACGAAAAATGGTCAATGCAGGTATTACTAGCAGGTCGTGTTATTGAGTTGATGCAAGGTATAAATCCATATCCATACATTTCGTCTAAGAAGTGCTCTTCTAGACTATTTTAACAAGACATCCCTTTAAATAACAAGACATCTCTCTAAATAACAAGACATCCCTCTAAATAACAAGACATCCCACTAAATAACAAGACATCCCTCTAAATAACAAGACATCCCTTTTAAATAACAAGACATTCCTCTAAATAACAAGACATCCCTCTAAATAACAAGACATCCCTCTAAATAACAAGACATCCCTCCAAATACCAAGACATCCCTCTAAATATTAAGACATCCCTCCAAATAACAAGACAACCCTTTAAAAAAACAAGACATCCCTCTAAATAACAAGACATCCCTCTAAATAACAAGACATCCCTCTAAATATTAAGACATCCCTCCAAATAACAAGACATCCCTCTAAATATTAAGACATCCCTCTAAATAACAAGACATCCCTCCAAATACCAATAACTATGGAGTCGTCCAAGGAAGCACGCTTGGCCCTCTTTTATTTTTAATATATATTAACAATATCTCAAATCTGTCAATTAAAGGTAAGGTGTTCCTATTTGCTGACGATACGGCTCTAGTCTCCTCCGGGCCAAATTGGGACGTCGTATATGACAGGGCGTCCTCCGACTTGGGCAAGCTCAAACTATGGTTTGACCACAACATACTATCCTTAAATGTGTCCAAGACCAAATGTCTGCCCATTTACTTTAGATGCGACAGTGGTCCGGGCCATAGAGTACACAGGTTGCATGGCTGCGGGGGTCCATGGACAGCGCCGTGCCATTGTGAAATCATTGAGCAAGTCGAAAATTACAAATACCTTGGGGTCATAATTGACTACAAACTTAGCTGGGCTCCACATGTTGATTACGTCAACAACAGATTAAGAAAAATGATCTTCGCTTTTTCACAGCTTGGTTGTGTGCTGTCTGTGGACCATTGCAGGTGTGTATACTTTGCGTATGTCCAGTCACTGTTACAGTACGGGATACTTGCGTGGGGGGCTGCGTCTGCCTCTGTCTTGGCTCCTCTTGCTGTTACCCAGAAACCATAATCAAACACATACTAAAAAAAGACCAAAGATACCCCACCTACCTACTTTTTAAAAATTTTCCAGTCCTTAACATCAGGAAACTATTCCTAAAAACAGTTATAACCTTTTCAAAAAATAACAAAAGCAAAATTTTCTCCGATTCGCTACATTCTTATGACACTAGATCTAGAACACACATAGGCATCTACGTTCCCAAATTGAACAATAAAGCACAGCTTCTTACCCCTCACTATCTAGCCCACATTATACGCACTAATCTCCCCATACAGATAAGAGAATGGGAGGGAGACAGTGTCACGGTTTTCAGCAGAAAGATTGGGCGCTGGCTTCTCTGTCTGAGCGATGATGCTGCCGAAGAGCTCATCAGATCCCAGTACAGGGCATAATGAAAGTCGATGACGGTTCTAAGACTAAATTAGGCTAAATACCAAACTACTTCAGTACTGGCACCCTCATTCAAGTACTTCGAATATTGTTCAAGTTCAGTCTTTTTTTGCCAACAATATGGCAAAAAAAAATACTTCTTTTTATTTAAATAATTATTTGTTTATTTTGTTATCTTGGCTGTGAAGTGGTGGCGACGGAGAAGACTCTCCCCACACGCAGATGTACAGTCTTTGTGGGGATTTTTTTTCCTTTGTACTTTGCTTTACAGCCACGATTGTAATTTTTGTAATTTGTAATTTTGGAAATAAATATATTCTTATTCTTATTCTTATTCTTCTTATTCTTACATCCCTCTAAATAACGAGACATCCCTCCAAATAACAAGACATCCCTCTAAATAACAAGACATCCCTCTAAATAATAAGACATCCCTATAAATATTAAGACATCCCTCCAAATAACAAGACATCCCTCAAAATAGCAAGACATCCCTCTAAATATTAAGACATCCCTTCAAATAACAAGACATCCCTCTAAATAACAAGACATCCCTCTAAATAACAAGACATCCCTCTAAATAAAAAGACATCCCTCTAAATAACGAGACATCCCTCCAAATACCAAGACATCCCTCTAAATAACAAGACATCCCTCTAAATAACAAGACATACCTCCAAATAACAAGACATCCCTCTAAATTATAAGACATCCCTCTTAATAACAAGCATCCCTCCAAATAACAAGACATCCCTCTAAATAACAAGACATCCCTCCAAATATGAAGACATCCCTCTAAATAACAAGACATCCCTCTAAATAACAATACATCCCTCTAAATAACAAGACATTTCTCTAAATATTAAGACATCCCTTCAAATAACAAGACATCCCTCTAAATAACAAGACATCCCTCTAAATAACAAGACATCCCTCTAAATAACAAAACATCCCTCTAAATAACAAGACATCCCTCTAAAAAACAAGACATCCCTCTAAATATTAAGACATCAATCTAAATAACAAGACATCCCTCCAAATAACAAGACAACCCTCTAAAAAACAAAAAATCCCTCTAAATAACAAGACATATCTCTAAAAAACAAGACATCCCTCTAAATATCAAGACATCCCTCTAAATAACAATACATCCCTCCAAATACCAAGACATCCCTCTAAATAACAAGACATCCCTCCAAGTAACAAAATAACCCTCTAAAAAACAAGACATCCCTCTAAATAACAAGACATCCATCTATATAACAAGACATTCCTCTAAATATTAAGACATCCCTCTAAATAACAAGACATACCTGTAAATAACAAGACATCCCTCTAAATAACAAGACATCCCATCTAAATTACAAGACAACCCTCTAAAAAACAAGACATCCCTCCATATAACAAGACAACCCTCTAAAAAACAAGACATCCCTCTAAATAACAAGACATCCCTCTAAATATTAAGACATCCCTCCAAATAACAAGACATCCCTCTAAATATTAAGACATCCCTCTAAATAACAAGACATCCCTCCAAGTAACAAAATAACCTTCTAAAAAACAAGACATCCCTCTAAATAACAAGACATCCCTCTAAATAACAAGACATCCCTCTAATAAACTAGACATTCCGCTAAATATTAAGACATCCCTCTAAATAACAAGACATCCCTCTAAATACCAAGACATCCCTCTAAATATTAAGACATCCCTCCAAATAACAAGACAACCCTTTAAAAAACAAGACATCCCTCTAAATAACAAGACATCCCTCTAAATAACAAGACATCCCTCTAAATATTAAGACATCCCTCCAAATAACAAGACATCCCTCTAAATATTAAGACATCCCTCTAAATAACAAGACATCCCTCTAAATATTAAGACATCCCTTTAAATAACAAGACATCTCTCTAAATAACAAGACATCCCTCTAAATAACAAGACATCCCACTAAATAACAAGACATCCCTCTAAATAACAAGACATCCCTTTTAAATAACAAGACATTCCTCTAAATAACAAGACATCCCTCTAAATAACAAGACATCCCTCCAAATAAAAAGACATCCCTCTAAATAGCAAGACATCCCTCTAATAAACAAGACATTCCGCTAAATATTAAGACATCCCTCTAAATAACAAGACATCCCATCTAAATTACAAGACAACCCTCTAAAAAACAAGACATCCCTCCAAATAACAAGACAACCCTCTAAAAAACAAGACATCCCTCTAAATAACAAGACATCCCTCTAAAGAACAAGACATCCCTCTAATAAACTAGACATTCCGCTAAATATTAAGACATCCCTCTAAATGACAAGACATCCCTCCAAATACCAAGACATCCCTCTAAATATTAAGACATCCCTCCAAATAACAAGACAACCCTTCAAAAAACAAGACATCCCTCTAAATAACAAGACATCCCTCTAAATAACAAGACATCCCTCTAAATAACAAGACATCCCTCCAAATAACAAGACATCCCTCTAAATATTAAGACATCCCTCTAAATAACAAGACATCCCTCTAAATATTAAGACATCCCTTTAAATAACAAGACATCTCTCTAAATAACAAGACATCCCTCTAAATAACAAGACATCCCACTAAATAAAAAGACATCCCTCTAAATAACAAGACATCCCTTTAAAATAACAAGACATTCCTCTAAATAACAAGACATCCCTCTAAATAACAAGACATCCCACTAAATAACAAGACATCCCTCTAAATAACAAGACATCCCTTTTAAATAACAAGACATTCCTCTAAATAACAAGACATCCCTCTAAATAACTAGACATCCCTCCAAATAAAATCACAACTCAAATTATTATTGTTATTTATCCCTCTAAATAACAAGACATCCCATCTAAATTACAAGACAACCCTCTAAAAAACAAGACATCCCTCCAAATAACAAGACAACCCTCTAAAAAACAAGACATCCCTCTAAATAACAAGACATCCCTCTAAATAACAAGACATCCCTCTAATAAACTAGACATTCCGCTAAATATTAAGACATCCCTCTAAATAACAAGACATCCCTCTAAATACCAAGACATCCCTCTTAATATTAAGACATCCCTCCAAATAACAAGACAACCCTTTAAAAAACAAGACATCCCTCTAAATAACAAGACATCCCTCTAAATAACAAGACATCCCTCTAAATATGTGACCTGCCAAGGGAATAGGGACCTTAACTTCCAAAAATTCAAAATTGAGTTATTGGTATATTCTTAATCTAGACTATTAACCAAACACACTGGTGAAAGAATTATTAAGATATCTTAAAAAATGCCAAAGTTATAGGTGTTTAAAGTTTTTATTTTAAAATTGTTAGTTTTAAGAAATCGCGCTCCAAAGTTTTCTAATTTTCAAGCAAAGATATTTTTTATACTACTTGGATTATTTGCCATGTTTTACATATCATTTTGTCAGGAATTTAAAGCAGAATAATAAAATTGATGATTGAATTTGAGATAATTATTTACATTGTTAGCCCACTGATCACATATCTCATATCACACATCACAGGTAACAAAAATAACACAAATCACAGATCCACGATCACAGATCACAGGTTACAGATCACAGATCACAAATCACAGATCACAGGTAACAGGTAACAGATAACACAGATCACAGATCACAGATCACACATCACAAAATCACACATCACAGATCACACATCACAGATCACAGATCATCGGTAAAAGATAACACAGATCACAGAGCACACATCACAGATCACAGGTAACAGATAACAAAGATCACAGATCACAGATCACAGTTCATAGATCACAGTTCACAGATCACACATCACAGATCACAGGTAACAGATAACTCAGATCACAGATCACAGATCACAGATCACAGATCACAGATCAAAGATCACAGATCACAGATCTCAGATCACAGATCACAGATCACACATCACAGATCACAGATCATCGGTAACAGATAACACAGATTACAGATCACACATCACAGATCACAGATCACAGATCACAGATCAAAGATCACATATCACAGATCACAGATCAAAGATCACAGATCAAAGATCACAGATCACAGATCACAGATCACAGATCACAGATCACAGATCACAGATCACAGATCACAGATCACAGATCAAAGATCACAGATCACAGATCACAGATCACAGATCACATATCACAGATCACAGATCATTGTGTAATAAAACACAAAAACAAAAGGGACCTTAACTTCCAGCCATTTAAATAACATTGGGGAAGTTAAGGTCCCTTTTCTGCAGCTTGCAAGGGTTTGGAAATTGATTATTTTAACCATGTTCTAGGTTGAATTCAAGTGTGTAGTTGACTGAATATTGTTTAGAAACATACATAGAAAAAGAAACTATCAAAAACAGAACATGTGATTTTTTGACCTAAACCACTAAAACTGCTCGTACTGTAAAATTTTGTCCTGGAAGATAAGGTCCCTTTTCCCTTGGCGGGTCACATATTAAGACATCCCTCCAAATAACAAGACATCCCTCTAAATATTAAGACATCCCTCTAAATAACAAGACATCCCTCTAAATATTAAGACATCCCTCCAAATAACAAGACAACCCTTCAAAAAACAAGACATCCCTCTAAATAACAAGACATCCCTCTAAATAACAAGACATCCCTCTAAATATTAAGACATCCCTCCAAATAACAAGACATCCCTCTAAATATTAAGACATCCCTCTAAATAACAATACATCCCTCTAAATATTAAGACATCCCTTTAAATAACAAGACATCTCTCTAAATACCAAGACATCCCTCTAAATAACAAGACATCCCACTAAATAACAAGACATTCCTCTAAATAACAAGACATCCCTTTTAAATAACAAGACATTCCTCTAAATAACAAGACATCCCTCTAAATAACAAGACATCCCTCCAAATAAAAAGACATCCCTCTAAATAGCAAGACATCCCTCTAAATAACAAGACATCCCTCCAAATAACAAGATATCCCTCTAAATAACAAGACATTCCTCCAAATAACAAGACTTCCCTCCAAATAAGAAGACATCTCTCTAAATAACAAGACATCCCTCTAAATAACAAGACATCCCTCTAAATATTAACACATCCTTCCATTTTATAAGAACAAGATAAAATCCAGTGTATTACATTTATTCTCCATTTCAATCACAACTCAAATTATTATTGTTATTTACAAAATTAACAATCAGAACAAAACAAAAGTGTAAAAGTCCAGTTACTTATTTGGTTAGTGTTCTTGGCAAAACAAGAGTTTGCCATGCAGACCATCTTAGGCCAACTGAGGTAGAGGAGGACGAAATCATCGTGCGGAAAGAGGAAGTTGGAAGAAGGACTATCGAGGCACATCAACAAGAATTCAATAGAGATTTGCCTATTTTTCAGGAGTCTACATCACCATCAATATCAAGACATGATGCTTTACCTTATTTGCCTAGATTGAAGTCTGATGTTGGGAAACCACGGGGTGTGCAATACAGTCCATCTACAGTTTTGAGGAGATCACATAGGACTGTGCACAAGCCGGAGATATTGGATCTATAAAGTTGGGAAGCCAAAGAGTCAGAAGAAATTTTAAAGTTTTAAAGTATTATGAGCCAAGCAAATTTTAAGTGTTGGCGAGTGTAATATATGTTTATATTAATTGTACAAGAAGCAGCATTTGATTTTATAATGTTGGTTGAATTCCAGATGTTAAAGACTTTTGTTTTGTTCTGATTGTTAATTTTGTAAATAACAATAATAATTTGAGTTGTGATTGAAATGGAGAATAAATTTAATACACTAGATTTTATCTTGTTCTTATAAAATGGAAGGATGTGTTAATATTTAGAGGGATGTCTTGTTATTTAGAGGGATGTCTTGTTATTTAGAGAGATGTCTTCTTATTTGGAGGGAAGTCTTGTTATTTGGAGGAATGTCTTGTTATTTAGAGGGATATCTTGTTATTTGGAGGGATGTCTTGTTATTTAGAGGGATGTCTTGCTATTTAGAGGGATGTCTTTTTATTTGGAGGAATGTCTTGTTATTTAGAGGGATGTCTTGTTATTTAGAGGAATGTCTTGTTATTTAAAAGGGATGTCTTGTTATTTAGGGGGATGTCTTGTTATTTAGTGGGATGTCTTGTTATTTAGAGGGATGTCTTGTTATTTAGAGAGATGTCTTGTTATTTAAAGGGATGTCTTAATATTTAGAGGGATGTCTTGTTATTTAGAGGGATGTCTTGTTATTTAGAGAGATGTCTTCTTATTTGGAGGGAAGTCTTGTTATTTGGAGGAATGTCTTGTTATTTAGAGGGATATCTTGTTATTTGGAGGGATGTCTTGTTATTTAGAGGGATGTCTTGTTATTTAGAGAGATGTCTTGTTATTTAAAGGGATGTCTTAATATTTAGAGGGATGTCTTGTTATTTAGAGGGATGTCTTAATATTTAGAGGGATGTCTAGTTATTTGGAGGGATGTCTTAATATTTAGAGGGATGTCTTTTTATTTAGAGGGATGTCTTGTTATTTAGAGGGATGTCTTGTTTTTTGAAGGGTTGTCTTGTTATTTGGAGGGATGTCTTAATATTTAGAGGGATGTCTTGGTATTTGGAGGGATGTCTTGTTATTTAGAGGGATGTCTTAATATTTAGCGTAATGTCTAGTTTATTAGAGGGATGTCTTGTTATTTAGAGGGATGTCTTGTTATTTAGAGGGATGTCTTGTTTTTTAGAGGGTTGTCTTGTTATTTGGAGGGATGTCTTGTTTTTTAGAGGGTTGTCTTGTAATTTAGATGGGATGTCTTGTTATTTAGAGGGATGTGTTAATATTTAGCGGAATGTCTTGTTTATTAGAGGGATGTCTTGCTATTTAGAGGGATGTCTTTTTATTTGGAGGGATGTCTTGTTATTTAGAGGGATGTCTTGTTATTTAGAGGAATGTCTTGTTATTTAAAAGGGATGTCTTGTTATTTAGAGGGATGTCTTGTTATTTAGTGGGATGTCTTGTTATTTAGAGGGATGTCTTGTTATTTAGAGAGATGTCTTGTTATTTGGAGGGATGTCATAATATTTAGAGGGATGTCTTGTTATTTAGAGGGATGTCTTAATATTTAGAGGGATGTCTTGTTATTTAGAGGGATGTCTTGTTATTTAGAGGGATGTCTTGTTTTTTAAAGGGTTGTCTTGTTATTTGGAGGGATGTCTTAATATTTAGAGGGATGTCTTGGTATTTAGAGGGATGTCTTGTTATTAAGAGGGATGTCTTAATATTTAGCGGAATGTCTAGTTTATTAGAGGGATGTCTTGTTATTTAGAGGGATGTCTTGTTATTTAGAGGGATGTCTTGTTTTTTAGAGGGTTGTCTTGTTATTTGGAGGGATGTCTTGTTTTTTAGAGGTATGTCTTGTAATTTAGATGGGATGTCTTGTTATTTAGAGGGATAAATAACAATAATAATTTGAGTTGTGATTTTATTTGGAGGGATGTCTTGTTATTTAGAGGGATGTCTTGTTATTTAGAGGAATGTCTTGTTATTTAAAAGGGATGTCTTGTTATTTAGAGGGATGTCTTGTTATTTAGTGGGATGTCTTGTTATTTACAGGGATGTCTTGTTATTTAGAGAGATGTCTTGTTATTTAAAGGGATGTCTTGTTATTTAGAGGGATGTCTTAATATTTAGAGGAATGTCTTGTTATATAGATGGATGTCTTGTTATTTAGAGGGATGTCTTGTTTTTTAGAGGGTTATTTTGTTACTTGGAGGGATGTCTTGTTATTTAGAGGGATGTCTTGGTATTTGGAGGGATGTCTTGTTATTTAGAGGGATGTCTTGATATTTAGAGGGATGTCTTGTTTTTTAGAGAGATGTCTTGTTATTTAGAGGGTTTTTTTGTTTTTTAGAGTGTTGTCTTGTTATTTGGAGGGATGTCTTGTTATTTAGATTGATGTCTTAATATTTAGAGGGATGTCTCTTGATACTCTTGATATCCTTGATACCCTTGATACTCTTGATACTCTTGATACTCTTGATACTCTGATACCCTTGATACCCTGGATACCCTTGATACTCTTGATACTCTTGATACTCTTGATACCCTTGATACACTTGATACACTTGATACTCTTGATACTCTTGATACCCTTGATACTCTTGATACTCTTGATACTCTTGATACCCTTGATACTCTTGATACTCTTGATACTCTTGATACTCTTGATACTCTGATACCCTTGATACCCTTGATACTCTTGATACTCTGATACCCTTTATACCCTTGATACTCTTGATACTCTTGATACCCTTGATACTCTGATACCCTTGATGACCTTGATACTCTTGATACTCTTGATACCCTTGATACTCTTGATACCCTTGATACTCTTGATACCCTTGATACTCTTGATACCCTTGATACTCTTGAAACTCTCGATACTCTTGATACTCTGATACTCTTGATACCCTTGATACTCTTGATACTGTTGATACCCTTGATACCCTTGATACTCTTGATACTCTTGATACCCTTGATACCCTTGATACTCTTGATACTCTTGATACTCTTGATACCCTTGATACTCTTGATACTCTGATACTCTTGATACTCTTGATACTCTTGATACCCTTGATACTCTTGATACTCTTGATACTCTTGATACTCTCATACCCTTGATACCCTTGATACTCTTGATACTCTTGATACCCTTGATACCCTTGATACTCTTGATACTCTTGATACTCTTTATACTCTGATACCCTTGATACCCTGGATACCCTTGGATACCCCTGGAAGACTCTCCCCACACGCAGATGTACAGTCTTTGTGGGGATTTTTTTTCCTTTGTACTTTGCTTTACAGCCACGATTGTAATTTTTGTAATTTGTAATTTTGGAAATAAATATATTCTTATTCTTATTCTTATTCTTATTCTTTCATCCCTCTAAATAACGAGACATCCCTCCAAATAACAAGACATCCCTCTAAATAACAAGACATCCCTCTAAATAACAAGACATCCCTATAAATATTAAGACATCCCTCCAAATAACAAGACATCCCTCAAAATAGCAAGAAATCCCTCTAAATATTAAGACATCCCTTCAAATAACAAGACATCCCTCTAAATAACAAGACATCCCTCTAAATAACAAGACATCCCTCTAAATATTAAGACATCCCTTTAAATAACAAGACATCTCTCTAAATAACAAGACATCCCTCTAAATAACAAGACATCCCACTAAATAACAAGACATCCCTCTAAATAACAAGACATCCCTTTTAAATAACAAGACATTCCTCTAAATAACAAGACATCCCTCTAAATAACAAGACATCCCTCTAAATAAAAAGACATCCCTCTAAATAGCAAGACATCCCTCTAATAAACAAGACATTCCGCTAAATATTAAGACATCCCTCTAAATAACAAGACATCCCATCTAAATTACAAGACAACCCTCTAAAAAACAAGACATCCCTCCAAATAACAAGACAACCCTCTAAAAAACAAGACATCCCTCTAAATAACAAGACATCCCTCTAAATAACAAGACATCCCTCTAATAAACTAGACATTCCGCTAAATATTAAGACATCCCTCTAAATAACAAGACATCCCTCCAAATACCAAGACATCCCTCTAAATATTAAGACATCCCTCCAAATAACAAGACATCCCTCTAAATAACAAGACATCCCTCTAAATAACAAGACATCCCTCTAAATAACAAGACATCCCTCTAAATAACAAGACATCCCTCTAAAAAACAAGACATCCCTCTAAATATTAAGACATCAATCTAAATAACAAGACATCCCTCCAAATAACAAGACAACCCTCTAAAAAACAAAAAAACCCTCTAAATAACAAGACATCTCTCTAAAAAACAAGACATCCCTCTAAATATCAAGAGAACCCTCTTAATAACAAGACATCCCTCCAAATACCAAGACATCCCTCTAAATAACAAGACATCCCTCCAAGTAACAAAATAACCCTCTAAAAAACAAGACATCCCTCTAAATAACAAGACATCCATCTAAATACCAAGACATCCCTCTAAATATTAAGACATCCCTCCAAATAACAAGACAACCCTTTAAAAAACAAGACATCCCTCTAAATAACAAGACATACCTGTAAATAACAAGACATCCCTCTAAATAACAAGACATCCCATCTAAATTACAAGACAACCCTCTAAAAAACAAGACATCCCTCCAAATAACAAGACAACCCTCTAAAAAACAAGACATCCCTCTAAATAACAAGACATCCCTCTAATAAACTAGACATTCCGCTAAATATTAAGACATCCCTCTAAATAACAAGACATCCTTCTAAATACCAAGATCATCTAAATATCAAGAGTATCAAGAGTATCAAGAGTATCAGGAGTATCAAGGGTATCAAGGGTATCAGAGTATCAAGAGTGTCAAGAATATCAAGAGTATCAAGAGTATCAATGGTATCAAGGGTATCAGAGTATCAAGAGTATCAAGGGTATCAAGAGTATCAAGAGTATCAAGGGTATCAAGAGTATCAAGGGTATCAAAAGTATCAAGGGTATCAAGAGTATCAAGAGTATCAAGAGTATCAAGGCTATCAAGGGTATCCAGGGTAACAAGGGTATCAGAGTATAAAGAGTATCAAGAGTATCAAGAGTATCAAGGGTATCAAGGGTATTAAGAGTATCAAGAGTATCAAGGGTATCAAAGGTATCAGAGTATCAAGAGTATCAAGAGTATCAAGAGTATCAAGAGTATCAAGGGTATCAAGAGTATCAAGAGTATCAAGAGTATCAGAGTATTAAGAGTATCAAGGGTATCAAGAGTATCAGAGTATCAAGAGTATCAAGGGTATCAAGGGTATCAGAGTATCAAGAGTATCAAGGGTATCAAGGGTATCAAGACTATCAAGAGTATCAAGGGTATCAAGGGTAACAAAAGTGTCAAGAGTATCAAAATCATCAAGAGTATCAAGAGTATCAAGAGTATCAAGGGTATCCAGGGTATCAAGGGTATCAGAGTATCAAGAGTATCAAGAGTATCAAGAGTATCAAGGGTATCAAGGGTATCAAGAGTATCAAGAGTATCAAGGGTATCAAGGGTATCAGAGTATCAAGAGTATCAAGTGTATCAAGTGTATCAAGGGTATCAAGAGTATCAAGAGTATCAAGAGTATCAAGGGTATCCAGGGTATCAAGGGTATCAGAGTATCAAGAGTATCAAGAGTATCAAGAGTATCAAGGGTATCAAGGATATCAAGAGTATTAATAGTAT
The DNA here is from genome assembly GCF_028750875.1 of Macrosteles quadrilineatus. Lineage (NCBI taxonomy): Eukaryota > Metazoa > Arthropoda > Insecta > Hemiptera > Cicadellidae > Macrosteles > Macrosteles quadrilineatus. The sequence goes on from NW_026542914.1 coordinate 17,864, forward strand.
CAAGGGTATCAAGGGTATCAGAGTATCAAGAGTATCAAGGGTATCAAGGGTATCAAGAGTATCAAGGGTATCAAGGGTATCAAGAGTATCAAGAGTATCAAGGGTATCAAGGGTATCAACAGTATCAAGAGTATCAAGGGTATCAAGAGTATCAGAGTATCAAGGGTATCAAGAGTATCAGCAGAAAGATTGGGCGCTGGCTTCTCTGTCTGAGCGATGATGCTGCCGAAGAGCTCATCAGATCCCAGTACAGGGCATAATGAAAGTCGATGACGGTTCTAAGACTAAATTAGGCTAAATACCAAACTACTTCAGTACTGGCACCCTCATTCAAGTACTTCGAATATTGTTCAAGTTCAGTCTTTTTTTGCCAACAATATGGCAAAAAAATACTTCTTTTTATTTAAATAATTATTTGTTTATTTTGTTATCTTGTCTGTGAAGTGGTGGCGACGGAGAAGACTCTCCCCACACGCAGATGTACAGTCTTTGTGGGGATTTTTTTCCTTTGTACTTTGCTTTACAGCCACGATTGTAATTTTTGTAATTTGTAATTTTGGAAATAAATATATTCTTATTCTTATTCTTATTCTTATTCTTACATCCCTCTAAATAACGAGACATCCCTCCAAATAACAAGACATCCCTCTAAATAACAAGACATCCCTCTAAATAACAAGACATCCCTATAAATATTAAGACATCCCTCCAAATAACAAGACATCCCTGAAAATAGCAAGACATCCCTCTAAATATTAAGACATCCCTTCAAATAACAAGACATCCCTCTAAATAACAAGACATCCCTCTAAATAACAAGACATCCCTCTAAATAACAAGACATCCCTCTAAATAAAAAGACATCCCTCTAAATAACTAGACATCCCTCCAAATACCAAGACATCCCTCTAAATAACAAGACATCCCTCTAAATAACAAGACATACCTCCAAATAACAAGACATCCCTCTAAATTATAAGACATCCCTCTTAATAACAAGCATTCCTCCAAATAACAAGACATCCCTCTAAATAACAAGACATCCCTCCAAATATGAAGACATCCCTCTAAATAACAAGACATCCCTCTAAATAACAAAACATCCCTCTAAATAACAAGACATCCCTCTAAATAACAAGACATCTCTCTAAATATTAAGACATCCCTTCAAATAACAAGACATCCCTCTAAATAACAAGACATCCCTCTAAATAACAAGACATCCCTCTAAATAACAAGACATCCCTCTAAATAACAAGACATCCCTCTAAAAAACAAGACATCTCTCTAAATATTAAGACATCAATCTAAATAACAAGACATCCCTCCAAATAACAAGACAACCCTCTAAAAAACAAAAAAACCCTCTAAATAACAAGACATCTCTCTAAAAAACAAGACATCCCTCTAAATATCAAGACATCCCTCTAAATAACAAGACATCCCTCCAAATACCAAGACATCCCTCTAAATAACAAGACATCCCTCCAAGTAACAAAATAACCCTCTAAAAAACAAGACATCCCTCTAAATAACAAGACATCCATCTAAATACCAAGACATCCCTCTAAATATTAAGACATCCCTCCAAATAACAAGACAACCCTTTAAAAAACAAGACATCCCTCTAAATAACAAGACATACCTGTAAATAACAAGACATCCCTCTAAATAACAAGACATCCTATCTAAATTACAAGACAACCCTCTAAAAAACAAGACATCCCTCCAAATAACAAGACAACCCTCTAAAAAACAAGACATCCCTCTAAATAACAAGACATCCCTCTAAATAACAAGACATCCCTCTAATAAACTAGACATTCCGCTAAATATTAAGACATCCCTCTAAATAACAAGACATCCCATCTAAATTACAAGACAACCCTCTAAAAAACAAGACATCCCTCCAAATAACAAGACAACCCTCTAAAAAACAAGACATCCCTCTAAATAACAAGACATCCCTCTAAATAACAAGACATCCCTCTAATAAACTAGACATTCCGCTAAATATTAAGACATCCCTCTAAATAACAAGACATCCCTCCAAATACCAAGACATCCCTCTAAATATTAAAACATCCCTCCAAATAACAAGACAACCCTTTAAAAAACAAGACATCCCTCTAAATAACAAGACATCCCTCTAAATAACAAGACATCCCTCTAAATATTAAGACATCCTTCCAAATAACAAGACATCCCTCTAAATAACAAGACATCCCTCTAAATATTAAGACATCCCTTTAAATAACAAGACATCTCTCTAAATAACAAGACATCCCTCTAAATAACAAGACATCCCACTAAATAACAAGACATCCCTCTAAATAACAAGACATCCCTTTTAAATAACAAGACATTCCTCTAAATAACAAGACATCCCTCTAAATAACAAGACATCCCTCCAAATAAAAAGACATCCCTCTAAATAGCAAGACATCCCTCTAATAAACAAGACATTCCGCTAAATATTAAGACATCCCTCTAAATAACAAGACATCCCATCTAAATTACAAGACAACCCTCTAAAAAACAAGACATCCCTCCAAATAACAAGACAACCCTCTAAAAAACAAGACATCCCTCTAAATAACGAGACATCCCTCTAAAGAACAAGACATCCCTCTAATAAACTAGACATTCCGCTAAATATTAAGACATCCCTCTAAATAACAAGACATCCCTCCAAATACCAAGACATCCCTCTAAATATTAAGACATCCCTCCAAATAACAAGACAACCCTTCAAAAAACAAGACATCCCTCTAAATAACAAGACATCCCTCTAAATAACAAGACATCCCTCTAAATAACAAGACATCCCTCCAAATAACAAGACATCCCTCTAAATATTAAGACATCCCTCTAAATAACAAGACATCCCTCTAAATATTAAGACATCCCTTTAAATAACAAGACATCTCTCTAAATAACAAGACATCCCTCTAAATAACAAGACATCCCACTAAATAAAAAGACATCCCTCTAAATAACAAGACATCCCTTTAAAATAACAAGACATTCCTCTAAATAACAAGACATCCCTCTAAATAACAAGACATCCCACTAAATAACAAGACATCCCTCTAAATAACAAGACATCCCTTTTAAATAACAAGACATTCCTCTAAATAACAAGACATCCCTCTAAATAACAAGACATCCCTCCAAATAAAATCACAACTCAAATTATTATTGTTATTTATCCCTCTAAATAACAAGACATCCCATCTAAATTACAAGACAACCCTCTAAAAAACAAGACATCCCTCCAAATAACAAGACAACCCTCTAAAAAACAAGACATCCCTCTAAATAACAAGACATCCCTCTAAATAACAAGACATCCCTCTAATAAACTAGACATTCCGCTAAATATTAAGACATCCCTCTAAATAACAAGACATCCCTCTAAATACCAAGACATCCCTCTAAATATTAAGACATCCCTCCAAATAACAAGACAACCCTTTAAAAAACAAGACATCCCTCTAAATAACAAGACATCCCTCTAAATAACAAGACATCCCTCTAAATATTAAGACATCCTTCCAAATAACAAGACATCCCTCTAAATAACAAGACATCCCTCTAAATATTAAGACATCCCTTTAAATAACAAGACATCTCTCTAAATAACAAGACATCCCTCTAAATAACAAGACATCCCACTAAATAACAAGACATCCCTCTAAATAACAAGACATCCCTTTTAAATAACAAGACATTCCTCTAAATAACAAGACATCCCTCTAAATAACAAGACATCCCTCCAAATAAAAAGACATCCCTCTAAATAGCAAGACATCCCTCTAATAAACAAGACATTCCGCTAAATATTAAGACATCCCTCTAAATAACAAGACATCCCATCTAAATTACAAGACAACCCTCTAAAAAACAAGACATCCCTCCAAATAACAAGACAACCCTCTAAAAAACAAGACATCCCTCTAAATAACGAGACATCCCTCTAAAGAACAAGACATCCCTCTAATAAACTAGACATTCCGCTAAATATTAAGACATCCCTCTAAATAACAAGACATCCCTCCAAATACCAAGACATCCCTCTAAATATTAAGACATCCCTCCAAATAACAAGACAACCCTTCAAAAAACAAGACATCCCTCTAAATAACAAGACATCCCTCTAAATAACAAGACATCCCTCTAAATAACAAGACATCCCTCCAAATAACAAGACATCCCTCTAAATATTAAGACATCCCTCTAAATAACAAGACATCCCTCTAAATATTAAGACATCCCTTTAAATAACAAGACATCTCTCTAAATAACAAGACATCCCTCTAAATAACAAGACATCCCACTAAATAAAAAGACATCCCTCTAAATAACAAGACATCCCTTTAAAATAACAAGACATTCCTCTAAATAACAAGACATCCCTCTAAATAACAAGACATCCCACTAAATAACAAGACATCCCTCTAAATAACAAGACATCCCTTTTAAATAACAAGACATTCCTCTAAATAACAAGACATCCCTCTAAATAACAAGACATCCCTCCAAATAAAATCACAACTCAAATTATTATTGTTATTTATCCCTCTAAATAACAAGACATCCCATCTAAATTACAAGACAACCCTCTAAAAAACAAGACATCCCTCCAAATAACAAGACAACCCTCTAAAAAACAAGACATCCCTCTAAATAACAAGACATCCCTCTAAATAACAAGACATCCCTCTAATAAACTAGACATTCCGCTAAATATTAAGACATCCCTCTAAATAACAAGACATCCCTCTAAATACCAAGACATCCCTCTAAATATTAAGACATCCCTCCAAATAACAAGACAACCCTTTAAAAAACAAGACATCCCTCTAAATAACAAGACATCCCTCTAAATAACAAGACATCCCTCTAAATATGTGACCTGCCAAGGGAATAGGGACCTTAACTTCCAAAAATTCAAAATTGAGTTATTGGTATATTCTTAATCTAGACTATTAACCAAAAACACTGGTGAAAGAATTATTAACACGTTCGCTGCTACGGACGTTCCGGAACGTCAGCCGGGCCACGGCGCCAGGAGCTAAGAACGTTCCAGAACGTCACCGTTCATTGTTGTTTAACGTTGCTATGGATAAGCCAGCACGTCACAAGCGTTCTATATTTCTTTGCAGCTCGTGGGGACGTACTTTTCTGACAATAAAAAATATAGTTTCCCAAATCACCACCAGGGTTGTTTGGAACAGGGCTTTGTTTTATCTCTTTCCTGCTAGATAGCGACACTACTTTACCGACTGTAACCTGGGTAGTGCTGCTATCCATCAGAATCACTTAGTACTATATCAAATGCCAGTATTATTGCAGAACATTGCCATCCAGTATAACTACTGTTGTTTTTACTGTAATTCAGTGTATCGGTGGCAATGTCACGCAGCGGCCGAGCGTTAGTTCAGCAACTGGCGCCGTCCCGGCATCTAGCGCTCAGCAGCGAACGTGTTAAGATATCTTAAAAAATGCCAAAGTTATAGGTGTTTAAAGTTTTTATTTTAAAATTGTTAGTTTTAAGAAATCGCGCTCCAAAGTTTTCTAATTTTCAAGCAAAGATATTTTTTATACTACTTGGATTATTTGCCATGTTTTACATATCATTTTGTCAGGAATTTAAAGCAGAATAATAAAATTGATGATTGAATTTGAGATAATTATTTACATTGTTAGCCCACTGATCACATATCTCATATCACACATCACAGGTAACAAAAATAACACAAATCACAGATCCACGATCACAGATCACAGGTTACAGATCACAGATCACAAATCACAGATCACAGGTAACAGGTAACAGATAACACAGATCACAGATCACAGATCACACATCACAAAATCACACATCACAGATCACACATCACAGATCACAGATCATCGGTAACAGATAACACAGATCACAGAGCACACATCACAGATCACAGGTAACAGATAACAAAGATCACAGATCACAGATCACAGTTCATAGATCACAGTTCACAGATCACACATCACAGATCACAGGTAACAGATAACTCAGATCACAGATCACAGATCACAGATCACAGATCACAGATCAAAGATCACAGATCACAGATCTCAGATCACAGATCACAGATCACACATCACAGATCACAGATCATCGGTAACAGATAACACAGATTACAGATCACACATCACAGATCACAGATCACAGATCAAAGATCAAAGATCACATATCACAGATCACAGATCAAAGATCACAGATCAAAGATCACAGATCACAGATCACAGATCACAGATCACAGATCACAGATCACAGATCACAGATCACAGATCACAGATCAAAGATCACAGATCACAGATCACAGATCACAGATCACATATCACAGATCACAGATCATTGTGTAATAAAACACAAAAACAAAAGGGACCTTAACTTCCAGCCATTTAAATAACATTGGGGAAGTTAAGGTCCCTTTTCTGCAGCTTGCAAGGGTTTGGAAATTGATTATTTTAACCATGTTCTAGGTTGAATTCAAGTGTGTAGTTGACTGAATATTGTTTAGAAACATACATAGAGTAAGAAACTATCAAAAACAGAACATGTGATTTTTTGACCTAAACCACTAAAACTGCTCGTACTGTAAAATTTTGTCCTGGAAGATAAGGTCCCTTTTCCCTTGGCGGGTCACATATTAAGACATCCCTCCAAATAACAAGACATCCCTCTAAATATTAAGACATCCCTCTAAATAACAAGACATCCCTCTAAATATTAAGACATCCCTCCAAATAACAAGACATCTCTCTAAATAACAAGACATCCCTCTAAATAACAAGACATCCCACTAAATAACAAGACATCCCTCTAAATAACAAGACATCCCTTTTAAATAACAAGACATTCCTCTAAATAACAAGACATCCCTCTAAATAACAAGACATCCCTCCAAATAAAAAGACATCCCTCTAAATAGCAAGACATCCCTCTAATAAACAAGACATTCCGCTAAATATTAAGACATCCCTCTAAATAACAAGACATCCCATCTAAATTACAAGACAACCCCCTAAAAAACAAGACATCCCTCCAAATAACAAGACAACCCTCTAAAAAACAAGACATCCCTCTAAATAACAAGACATCCCTCTAAATAACAAGACATCCCTCTAATAAACTAGACATTCCGCTAAATATTAAGACATCCCTCTAAATAACAAGACATCCCTCCAAATACCAAGATATCCCTCTAAATATTAAGACATCCCTCCAAATAACAAGACAACCCTTCAAAAAACAAGACATCCCTCTAAATAACAAGACATCCCTCTAAATAACAAGACATCCCTCCAAGTAACAAAATAACCCTCTAAAAAACAAGACATCCCTCTAAATAACAAGACATCCATCTAAATACCAAGACATCCCTCTAAATATTAAGACATCCCTCCAAATAACAAGACAACCCTTTAAAAAACAAGACATCCCTCTAAATAACAAGACATACCTGTAAATAACAAGACATCCCTCTAAATAACAAGACATCCCATCTAAATTACAAGACAACCCTCTAAAAAACAAGACATCCCTCTAAATAACAAGACATCCCTCCAAATAAAAAGACATCCCTCTAAATAGCAAGACATCCCTCTAAATAACAAGACATCCCTCCAAATAACAAGATATCCCTCTAAATAACAAGACATTCCTCCAAATAACAAGACTTCCCTCCAAATAAGAAGACATCTCTCTAAATAACAAGACATCCCTCTAAATAACAAGACATCCCTCTAAATATTAACACATCCTTCCATTTTATAAGAACAAGATAAAATCTAGTGTATTAAATTTATTCTCCATTTCAATCACAACTCAAATTATTATTGTTATTTACAAAATTAACAATCAGAACAAAACAAAAGTGTAAAAGTCCAGTTACTTATTTGGTTAGTGTTCTTGGCAAAACAAGAGTTTGCCATGCAGACCATCTTAGGCCAACTGAGGTAGAGGAGGACGAAATCATCGTGCGGAAAGAGGAAGTTGGAAGAAGGACTATCGAGGCACATCAACAAGAATTCAATAGAGATTTGCCTATTTTTCAGGAGTCTACATCACCATCAATATCAAGACATGATGCTTCACCTTATTTGCCTAGATTGAAGTCTGATGTTGGGAAACCACGGGGTGTGCAATACAGTCCATCTACAGTTTTGAGGAGATCACATAGGACTGTGCACAAGCCGGAGATATTGGATCTATAAAGTTGGGAAGCCAAAGAGTCAGAAGAAATTTTAAAGTTTTAAAGTATTATGAGCCAAGCAAATGTTAAGTGTTGGCGAGTGTAATATATGTTTATATTAATTGTACAAGAAGCAGCATTTGATTTTATAATGTTGGTTGAATTCCAGATGTTAAAGACTTTTGTTTTGTTCTGATTGTTAATTTTGTAAATAACAATAATAATTTGAGTTGTGATTGAAATGGAGAATAAATTTAATACACTAGATTTTATCTTGTTCTTATAAAATGGAAGGATGTGTTAATATTTAGAGGGATGTCTTGTTATTTAGAGGGATGTCTTGTTATTTAGAGAGATGTCTTCTTATTTGGAGGGAAGTCTTGTTATTTGGAGGAATGTCTTGTTATTTAGAGGGATATCTTGTTATTTGGAGGGATGTCTTGTTATTTAGAGGGATGTCTTGCTATTTAGAGGGATGTCTTTTTATTTGGAGGGATGTCTTGTTATTTAGAGGGATGTCTTGTTATTTAGAGGAATGTCTTGTTATTTAAAAGGGATGTCTTGTTATTTAGGGGGATGTCTTGTTATTTAGTGGGATGTCTTGTTATTTAGAGGGATGTCTTGTTATTTAGAGAGATGTCTTGTTATTTAAAGGGATGTCTTAATATTTAGAGGGATGTCTTGTTATTTAGAGGGATGTCTTGTTATTTAGAGAGATGTCTTCTTATTTGGAGGGAAGTCTTGTTATTTGGAGGAATGTCTTGTTATTTAGAGGGATATCTTGTTATTTGGAGGGATGTCTTGTTATTTAGAGGGATGTCTTGTTATTTAGAGAGATGTCTTGTTATTTAAAGGGATGTCTTAATATTTAGAGGGATGTCTTGTTATTTAGAGGGATGTCTTAATATTTAGAGGGATGTCTAGTTATTTGGAGGGATGTCTTAATATTTAGAGGGATGTCTTTTTATTTAGAGGGATGTCTTGTTATTTAGAGGGATGTCTTGTTTTTTGAAGGGTTGTCTTGTTATTTGGAGGGATGTCTTAATATTTAGAGGGATGTCTTGGTATTTGGAGGGATGTCTTGTTATTTAGAGGGATGTCTTAATATTTAGCGGAATGTCTAGTTTATTAGAGGGATGTCTTGTTATTTAGAGGGATGTCTTGTTATTTAGAGGGATGTCTTGTTTTTTAGAGGTTTGTCTTGTTATTTGGAGGGATGTCTTGTTTTTTAGAGGGTTGTCTTGTAATTTAGATGGGATGTCTTGTTATTTAGAGGGATGTCTTAATATTTAGCGGAATGTCTTGTTTATTAGAGGGATGTCTTGCTATTTAGAGGGATGTCTTTTTATTTGGAGGGATGTCTTGTTATTTAGAGGGATGTCTTGTTATTTAGAGGAATGTCTTGTTATTTAAAAGGGATGTCTTGTTATTTAGAGGGATGTCTTGTTATTTAGTGGGATGTCTTGTTATTTAGAGGGATGTCTTGTTATTTAGAGAGATGTCTTGTTATTTGGAGGGATGTCATAATATTTAGAGGGATGTCTTGTTATTTAGAGGGATGTCTTAATATTTAGAGGGATGTCTTGTTATTTAGAGGGATGTCTTGTTATTTAGAGGGATGTCTTGTTTTTTAAAGGGTTGTCTTGTTATTTGGAGGGATGTCTTAATATTTAGAGGGATGTCTTGGTATTTAGAGGGATGTCTTGTTATTTAGAGGGATGTCTTAATATTTAGCGGAATGTCTAGTTTATTAGAGGGATGTCTTGTTATTTAGAGGGATGTCTTGTTATTTAGAGGGATGTCTTGTTTTTTAGAGGGTTGTCTTGTTATTTGGAGGGATGTCTTGTTTTTTAGAGGTATGTCTTGTAATTTAGATGGGATGTCTTGTTATTTAGAGGGATAAATAACAATAATAATTTGAGTTGTGATTTTATTTGGAGGGATGTCTTGTTATTTAGAGGGATGTCTTGTTATTTAGAGGAATGTCTTGTTATTTAAAAGGGATGTCTTGTTATTTAGAGGGATGTCTTGTTATTTAGTGGGATGTCTTGTTATTTACAGGGATGTCTTGTTATTTAGAGAGATGTCTTGTTATTTAAAGGGATGTCTTGTTGTTTAGAGGGATGTCTTAATATTTAGAGGAATGTCTTGATATATAGATGGATGTCTTGTTATTTAGAGGGATGTCTTGTTTTTTAGAGGGTTATTTTGTTGTTTGGAGGGATGTCTTGTTATTTAGAGGGATGTCTTGGTATTTGGAGGGATGTCTTGTTATTTAGAGGGATGTCTTGATATTTAGAGGGATGTCTTGTTTTTTAGAGAGATGTCTTGTTATTTAGAGGGTTTTTTTTGTTTTTTAGAGGGTTGTCTTGTTATTTGGAGGGATGTCTTGTTATTTAGATTGATGTCTTAATATTTAGAGGGATGTCTCTTGATACTCTTGATATCCTTGATACCCTTGATACTCTTGATACTCTTGATACTCTTGATACTCTGATACCCTTGATACCCTGGATACCCTTGATACTCTTGATACTCTTGATACTCTTGATACCCTTGATACACTTGATACACTTGATACTCTTGATACTCTTGATACCCTTGATACTCTTGATACTCTTGATACTCTTGATACCCTTGATACTCTTGATACTCTTGATACTCTTGATACTCTTGATACTCTGATACCCTTGATACCCTTGATACTCTTGATACTCTGATACCCTTTATACCCTTGATACTCTTGATACTCTTGATACCCTTGATACTCTGATACCCTTGATGACCTTGATACTCTTGATACTCTTGATACCCTTGATACTCTTGATACCATTGATACTCTTGATACCCTTGATACTCTTGATACCCTTGATACTCTTGAAACTCTCGATACTCTTGATACTCTGATACTCTTGATACCCTTGATACTCTTGATACTGTTGATACCCTTGATACCCTTGATACTCTTGATACTCTTGATACCCTTGATACCCTTGATACTCTTGATACTCTTGATACTCTTGATACCCTTGATACTCTTGATACTCTGATACTCTTGATACTCTTGATACTCTTGATACCCTTGATACTCTTGATACTCTTGATACTCTTGATACTCTGATACCCTTGATACCCTTGATACTCTTGATACTCTTGATACCCTTGATACCCTTGATACTCTTGATACTCTTGATACTCTTTATACTCTGATACCCTTGATACCCTGGATACCCTTGATAGCCTTGATACTCTTGATACTCTTGATACTCTTGATACCCTTGATACCCTTGATACTCTTGATACTCTGATACCCTTGATACCCTTGATACTATTGATACTCTTGATATCCTTGATACCCTTGATACTCTTAATACTCTTGATACTCTTGATACTCTGATACCCTTGATACCCTGGATACCCTTGATACTCTTGATACTCTTGATACCCTTGATACTCTTGATACCCTTGATACTCTTGATACCCTTGATACTCTTGATACTCTTGATACTCTTGATACTCTTGATACTCTGATACCTTGATACCCTTGATACTCTTGATACTCTGATACCCTTGATACCCTTGATACTCTTGATACTCTTGATACTCTGATACCCTTGATACCCTTGATACTCTTGATACTCTGATACCCTTGATACTCTTGATACCCTTGATACTCTTGATACCCTTTATACTCTTGATACTCTGATACCCTTGATACCCTTGATACTCTTGATACTCTTGATACTCTGATACCCTTGATACCCTTGATACTCTTGATACTCTGATACCCTTGATACCCTTGATACTCTTGATACTCTGATACTCTTGATACCCTTGATACTCTTGATACTCTGATACCCTTGATACCCTTGATACTCTTGATACTCTTGATACCCTTGATACTCTGATACCCTTAATACCCTTGATACTCTTGATACCCTTGATACTCTGATACCCTTGATACCCTTGATACTCTTGATACTCTTGATACTCTTGATACTCTGATACCCTTGATACCTTTGATACTCTTGATACTCTTGATACCCTTGATACTCTTGATACTCTGATACCCTTGATACCCTTGATACTCTTGATACTCTTGATACCCTTGATACTCTGATACCCTTGATACCCTTGATACTCTTGATACTCTTGATACTCTTGATACTCTTGATACTCTGATACCCTTGATACCCTTGATACCCTTGATACTCTTGATACTCTTGATACTCTTGATACCCTTGATACCCTTGATACTTTTGATACTCTGATACCCTTGATACCATTGATACTCTTGATACTCTTGATACTCTGATACCCTTGATACCCTTGATACTCTTGATACTCTTGATACCCTTGATACCCTTGATACTCTTGATACTCTTGATACTCTTGATACTCTGATACCCTTGATACCCTGGATACCCTTGATACTCTTGATACTCTTGATACTCTTGATACTCTTGATGATTTTGATACTCTTGACACTTTTGTTACCCTTGATACCCTTGATACTCTTGATACTCTTGATACTCTTAATACCCTCGATACTCTTGATACTCTGATACTCTTGATACTCTTGATACTCTTGATACTCTTGATACTCTTGATACTCTGATACCCTTGATACCCTTGATACTCTTGATACTCTTAATACCCTTGATACCCTTGATACTCTTGATACTCTTGATACTCTTGATACTCTTGATACTCTGATACCCTTGATACCCTGGATACCCTTGATACTCTTGATACTCTTGATACTCTTGATACCCTTGATACTCTTGATACTCTTGATACTCTTGATACCCTTGATACTCTTGATACCCTTAATACTCTTGATTATCAAGAGTATCAAGAGTATCAAGGGTATCAATGGTATCAAGAGTATCAAGAGTATCAAGGGTATCAAAAGTATCAGAGTATCAAGGGTATCAAGAATATCAAGAGTATCAAGAGTATCAAGAGTATAAAGGGTATCAAGGGTATCAGAGTATCAAGAGTGTCAAGAATATCAAGAGTATCAAGAGTATCAATGGTATCAAGAGTATCAAGAGTATCAAGAGTATCAAGAGTATCAAGGGTATCAAGGGTATCAGAGTATCAAGAGTGTCAAGAATATCAAGAGTATCAAGAGTATCAATGGTATCAAGGGTATCAGAGTATCAAGAGTATCAAGGGTATCAAGAGTATCAAGAGTATCAAGGGTATCAAGAGTATCAAGGGTATCAAAAGTATCAAGGGTATCAAGAGTATCAAGAGTATCAAGAGTATCAAGGCTATCAAGGGTATCCAGGGTAACAAGGGTATCAGAGTATAAAGAGTATCAAGAGTATCAAGAGTATCAAGGGTATCAAGGGTATTAAGAGTATCAAGAGTATCAAGGGTATCAAAGGTATCAGAGTATCAAGAGTATCAAGAGTATCAAGAGTATCAAGAGTATCAAGGGTATCAAGAGTATCAAGAGTATCAAGAGTATCAGAGTATTAAGAGTATCAAGGGTATCAAGAGTATCAGAGTATCAAGAGTATCAAGGGTATCAAGGGTATCAGAGTATCAAGAGTATCAAGGGTATCAAGGGTATCAAGAGTATCAAGAGTATCAAGGGTATCAAGGGTAACAAAAGTGTCAAGAGTATCAAAATCATCAAGAGTATCAAGAGTATCAAGAGTATCAAGAGTATCAAGGGTATCCAGGGTATCAAGGGTATCAGAGTATCAAGAGTATCAAGAGTATCAAGAGTATCAAGGGTATCAAGGGTATCAAGAGTATCAAGAGTATCAAGGGTATCAAGGGTATCAGAGTATCAAGAGTATCAAGTGTATCGAGTGTATCAAGGGTATCAAGAGTATCAAGAGTATCAAGAGTATCAAGGGTATCCAGGGTATCAAGGGTATCAGAGTATCAAGAGTATCAAGAGTATCAAGGGTATCAAGGATATCAAGAGTATCAATAGTATCAAGGGTATCAGAGTATCAACAGTATCAAGGGTATCAAGGGTATCAAGAGTATCAAGAGTATCAAGGCTATCAAGGGTATCCAGGGTATCAAGGGTATCAGAGTATAAAGAGTATCAAGAGTATCAAGAGTATCAAGGGTATCAAGGGTATCAAGAGTATCAAGAGTATCAAGGGTATCAAGGGTATCAGAGTATCAAGAGTATAAAGAGTATCAAGAGTATCAAGGGTATCAAGAGTATCAAGAGTATCAAGAGTATCAGAGTATCAAGAGTATCAAGGGTATCAAGAGTATCAAGAGTATCAAGAGTATCAAGGGTATCAAGGGTATCAGAGTATCAAGGGTATCAAGAGTATCAAGAGTATCAAGGGTATCAAGGGTATCAGAGTATCAAGAGTGTCAAGAGTATCAAGAGTATCAAGAGTATCAAGGGTATCAAGAGTATCAAGGGTATCAAGAGTATCAAGAGTATCAAGGGTATCAAGGGTATCAACAGTATCAAGAGTATCAAGGGTATCAAGAGTATCAGAGTATCAGCAGAAAGATTGGGCGCTGGCTTCTCTGTCTGAGCGATGATGCTGCCGAAGAGCTCATCAGATCCCAGTACAGGGCATAATGAAAGTCGATGACGGTTCTAAGACTAAATTAGGCTAAATACCAAACTACTTCAGTACTGGCACCCTCATTCAAGTACTTCGAATATTGTTCAAGTTCAGTCTTTTTTTGCCAACAATATGGAAAAAAAATACTTCTTTTTATTTAAATAATTATTTGTTTATTTTGTTATCTTGTCTGTGAGGTGGTGGCGACGGAGAAGACTCTCCCCACACGCAGATGTACAGTCTTTGTGGGGTTTTTATTCCTTTGTACTTTGCTTTACAGCCACGATTGTAATTTTTGTAATTTGTAATTTTGGAAATAAATATATTCTTATTCTTATTCTTATTCTTATTCTTACATCCCTCTAAATAACGAGACATCCCTCCAAATAACAAGACATCCCTCTAAATAACAAGACATCCCTCTAAATAACAAGACATCCCTATAAATATTAAGACATCCCTCCAAATAACAAGACATCCCTCAAAATAGCAAGACATCCCTCTAAATATTAAGACATCCCTTCAAATAACAAGACATCCCTCTAAATAACAAGACATCCCTCTAAATAACAAGACATCCCTCTAAATAACAAGACATCCCTCTAAATAAAAAGACATCCCTCTAAATAACTAGACATCCCTCCAAATACCAAGACATCCCTCTAAATAACAAGACATCCCTCTAAATAACAAGACATACCTCCAAATAACAAGACATCCATCTAAATTATAAGACATCCCTCTTAATAACAAGCATCCCGCCAAATAACAAGACATCCCTCTAAATAACAAGACATCCCTCCAAATATGAAGACATCCCTCTAAATAACAAGACATCCCTCTAAATAACAAGACATCCCTCTAAATAACAAGACATCCCTCTAAATAACAAGACATCTCTCTAAATATTAAGACATCCCTTCAAATAACAAGACATCCCTCTAAATAACAAGACATCCCTCTAAATAACAAGACATCCCTCTAAATAACAAGACATCCCTCTAAATAACAAGACATCCCCCTAAAAAACAAGACATCCCTCTAAATATTAAGACATCAATCTAAATAACAAGACATCCCTCCAAATAACAAGACAACCCTCTAAAAAACAAAAAAACCCTCTAAATAACAAGACATCTCTCTAAAAAACAAGACATCCCTCTAAATATCAAGACATCCCTCTTAATAACAAGACATCCCTCCAAATACCAAGACATCCCTCTAAATAACAAGACATCCCTCCAAGTAACAAAATAACCCTCTAAAAAACAAGACATCCCTCTAAATAACAAGACATCCATCTAAATACCAAGACATCCCTCTAAATATTAAGACATCCCTCCAAATAACAAGACAACCCTTTAAAAAACAAGACATCCCTCTAAATAACAAGACATACCTGTAAATAACAAGACATCCCTCTAAATAACAAGACATCCCATCTAAATTACAAGACAACCCTCTAAAAAACAAGACATCCCTCCAAATAACAAGACAACCCTCTAAAAAACAAGACATCCCTCTAAATAACAAGACATCCCTCTAAATAACAAGACATCCCTCTAATAAACTAGACATTCCGCTAAATATTAAGACATCCCTCTAAATAACAAGACATCCTTCTAAATACCAAGATCATCTAAATATCAAGAGTATCAAGAGTATCAAGAGTATCAAGAGTATCAAGGGTATCAAGGGTATCAGAGTATCAAGAGTGTCAAGAATATCAAGAGTATCAAGAGTATCAATGGTATCAAGGGTATCAAGAGTATCAAGAGTATCAAGGGTATCAAGAGTATCAAGGGTATCAAAAGTATCAAGGGTATCAAGAGTATCAAGAGTATCAAGAGTATCAAGGCTATCAAGGGTATCCAGGGTAACAAGGGTATCAGAGTATAAAGAGTATCAAGAGTATCAAGAGTATCAAGGGTATCAAGGGTATTAAGAGTATCAAGAGTATCAAGGGTATCAAAAGTATCAGAGTATCAAGAGTATCAAGAGTATCAAGAGTATCAAGAGTATCAAGGGTATCAAGAGTATCAAGAGTATCAAGAGTATCAGAGTATTAAGAGTATCAAGGGTATCAAGAGTATCAGAGTATCAAGAGTATCAAGGGTATCAAGGGTATCAGAGTATCAAGAGTATCAAGGGTATCAAGGGTATCAAGAGTATCAAGAGTATCAAGGGTATCAAGGGTAACAAAAGTGTCAAGAGTATCAAAATCATCAAGAGTATCAAGAGTATCAAGAGTATCAAGAGTATCAAGGGTATCCAGGGTATCAAGGGTATCAGAGTATCAAGAGTATCAAGAGTATCAAGAGTATCAAGGGTATCAAGGGTATCAAGAGTATCAAGAGTATCAAGGGTATCAAGGGTATCAGAGTATCAAGAGTATCAAGTGTATCAAGTGTATCAAGGGTATCAAGAGTATCAAGAGTATCAAGAGTATCAAGGGTATCCAGGGTATCAAGGGTATCAGAGTATCAAGAGTATCAAGAGTATCAAGAGTATCAAGAGTATCAAGGGTATCAAGGATATCAAGAGTATCAATAGTATCAAGGGTATCAAGGGTATCAGAGTATCAAGAGTATCAAGGGTATCAAGGGTATCAAGAGTATCAAGAGTATCAAGAGTATCAAGGCTATCAAGGGTATCCAGGGTATCAAGGGTATCAGAGTATAAAGAGTATCAAGAGTATCAAGAGTATCAAGGGTATCAAGGGTATCAAGAGTATCAAGAGTATCAAGGGTATCAAGGGTATCAGAGTATCAAGAGTATCAAGGGTATCAAGAGTATCAAGGGTATCAAGAGTATCAAGAGTATCAAGAGTATCAGAGTATCAAGAGTATCAAGGGTATCAAGAGTATCAAGAGTATCAAGAGTATCAAGGGTATCAAGGGTATCAAGAGTATCAAGAGTATCAAGGGTATCAAGGGTATCAACAGTATCAAGAGTATCAAGGGTATCAAGAGTATCAGAGTATCAAGGGTATCAAGAGTATCAGCAGAAAGATTGGGCGCTGGCTTCTCTGTCTGAGCGATGATGCTGCCGAAGAGCTCATCAGATCCCAGTACAGGGCATAATGAAAGTCGATGACGGTTCTAAGACTAAATTAGGCTAAATACCAAACTACTTCAGTACTGGCACCCTCATTCAAGTACTTCGAATATTGTTCAAGTTCAGTCTTTTTTTGCCAACAATATGGCAAAAAAAATACTTCTTTTTATTTAAATAATTATTTGTTTATTTTGTTATCTTGTCTGTGAAGTGGTGGCGACGGAGAAGACTCTCCCCACACGCAGATGTACAGTCTTTGTGGGGATTTTTTTTCCTTTGTACTTTGCTTTACAGCCACGATTGTAATTTTTGTAATTTGTAATTTTGGAAATAAATATATTCTTATTCTTATTCTTATTCTTATTCTTACATCCCTCTAAATAACGAGACATCCCTCCAAATAACAAGACATCCCTCTAAATAACAAGACATCCCTCTAAATAACAAGACATCCCTATAAATATTAAGACATCCCTCCAAATAACAAGACATCCCTCAAAATAGCAAGACATCCCTCTAAATATTAAGACATCCCTTCAAATAACAAGACATCCCTCTAAATAACAAGACATCCCTCTAAATAACAAGACATCCCTCTAAATAACAAGACATCCCTCTAAATAAAAAGACATCCCTCTAAATAACTAGACATCCCTCCAAATACCAAGACATCCCTCTAAATAACAAGACATCCCTCTAAATAACAAGACATACCTCCAAATAACAAGACATCCCTCTAAATTATAAGACATCCCTCTTAATAACAAGCATCCCTCCAAATAACAAGACATCCCTCTAAATAACAAGACATCCTTCCAAATATGAAGACATCCCTCTAAATAACAAGACATCCCTCTAAATAACAAAACATCCCTCTAAATAACAAGACATCCCTCTAAATAACAAGACATCTCTCTAAATATTAAGACATCCCTTCAAATAACAAGACATCCCTCTAAATAACAAGACATCCCTCTAAATAACAAGACATCCCTCTAAATAACAAGACATCCCTCTAAATAACAAGACATCCCTCTAAAAAACAAGACATCCCTCTAAATATTAAGACATCAATCTAAATAACAAGACATCCCTCCAAATAACAAGACAACCCTCTAAAAAACAAAAAACCCTCTAAATAACAAGACATCTCTCTAAAAAACAAGACATCCCTCTAAATATCAAGACATCCCTCTAAATAACAAGACATCCCTCCAAATACCAAGACATCCCTCTAAATAACAAGACATCCCTCCAAGTAACAAAATAACCCTCTAAAAAACAAGACATCCCTCTAAATAACAAGACATCCATCTAAATACCAAGACATCCCTCTAAATATTAAGACATCCCTCCAAATAACAAGACAACCCTTTAAAAAACAAGACATCCCTCTAAATAACAAGACATACCTGTAAATAACAAGACATCCCTCTAAATAACAAGACATCCTATCTAAATTACAAGACAACCCTCTAAAAAACAAGACATCCCTCCAAATAACAAGACAACCCTCTAAAAAACAAGACATCCCTCTAAATAACAAGACATCCCTCTAAATAACAAGACATCCCTCTAATAAACTAGACATTCCGCTAAATATTAAGACATCCCTCTAAATAACAAGACATCCTTCTAAATACCAAGACATCCCTCTAAATATTAAGACATCCCTCCAAATAACAAGACAACCCTTTAAAAAACAAGACATCCCTGTAAATAACAAAACATCCCTCTAAATAACAAGACATCCCTCTAAACATTAAGACATCCCTTCCAAATAACAAGACATCCCTCTAAATATTAAGACATCCCTCTAAATAACAAGACATCCCTCTAAATATTAAGACATCCCTTTAAATAACAAGACATCTCTCTAAATAACAAGACATCCCTCTAAATAACAAGACATCCCACTAAATAACAAGACATCCCTCTAAATAACAAGACATCCCTTTTAAATAACAAGACATTCCTCTAAATAACAAGACATCCCTCTAAATAACAAGACATCCCTCTAAATAAAAAGACATCCCTCTAAATAGCAAGACATCCCTCTAATAAACAAGACATTCCGCTAAATATTAAGACATCCCTCTAAATAACAAGACATCCCATCTAAATTACAAGACAACCCTCTAAAAAACAAGACATCCCTCCAAATAACAAGACAACCCTCTAAAAAACAAGACATCCCTCTAAATAACAAGACATCCCTCTAAATAACAAGACATCCCTCTAATAAACTAGACATTCCGCTAAATATTAAGACATCCCTCTAAATAACAAGACATCCCTCCAAATACCAAGACATCCCTCTAAATATTAAGACATCCCTCCAAATAACAAGACAACCCTTTAAAAAACAAGACATCCCTCTAAATAACAAGACATCCCTCTAAATAACAAGACATCCCTCTAAATATTAAGACATCCTTCCAAATAACAAGACATCCCTCTAAATAACAAGACATCCCTCTAAATATTAAGACATCCCTTTAAATAACAAGACATCTCTCTAAATAACAAGACATCCCTCTAAATAACAAGACATCCCACTAAATAACAAGACATCCCTCTAAATAACAAGACATCCCTTTTAAATAACAAGACATTACTCTAAATAACAAGACATCCCTCTAAATAACAAGACATCCCTCCAAATAAAAAGACATCCCTCTAAATAGCAAGACATCCCTCTAAATAACAAGACATCCCTCCAAATAACAAGATATCCCTCTAAATAACAAGACATTCCTCCAAATAACAAGACTTCCCTCCAAATAAGAAGACATCTCTCTAAATAACAAGACATCCCTCTAAATATTAACACATCCTTCCATTTTATAAGAACAAGATAAAATCTAGTGTATTAAATTTATTCTCCATTTCAATCACAACTCAAATTATTATTGTTATTTACAAAATTAACAATCAGAACAAAACAAAAATCTTTAACATCTGGAATTCAACCAACATTATAAAATCAAATGCTGCTTCTTGTACAATTAATATAAACATATATTACACTCGCCAACACTTAAAATTTGCTTGGCTCATAATACTTTAAAACTTTAAAATTTTTTCTGACTCTTTGGCTTCCCAACTTTATAGATCCAATATCTCCGGCTTGTGCACAGTCCTATGTGATCTCCTCAAAACTGTAGATGGACTGTATTGCACACCCCGTGGTTTCCCAACATCAGACTTCAATCTAGGCAAATAAGGTGAAGCATCATGTCTTGATATTGATGGTGATGTAGACTCCTGAAAAATAGGCAAATCTCTATTGAATTCTTGTTGATGTGCCTCGATAGTCCTTCTTCCAACTTCCTCTTTCCGCACGATGATTTCGTCCTCCTCTACCTCAGTTGGCCTAAGATGGTCTGCATGGCAAACTCTTGTTTTGCCAAGAACACTAACCAAATTAGTAACTGGACTTTTACACTTTTGTTTTGTTCTGATTGTTAATTTTGTAAATAACAATAATAATTTGAGTTGTGATTTTATTTGGAGGGATGTCTTGTTATTTAGAGGGATATCTTGTTATTTAGAGGAATGTCTTGTTATTTAAAAGGGATGTCTTGTTATTTAGAGGGATGTCTTGTTATTTAGTGGGATGTCTTGTTATTTAGAGGGATGTCTTGTTATTTAGAGAGATGTCTTGTTATTTAAAGGGATGTCTTAATATTTAGAGGGATGTCTTGTTATTTAGAGGGATGTCTTAATATTTAGAGGGATGTCTTGTTATTTGGAGGGATGTCTTAATATTTAGAGGGATGTCTTGTTATTTAGAGGGATGTCTTAATATTTAGAGGGATGTCTTGGTATTTGGAGGGATGTCTTGTTATTTAGAGGGATGTCTTAATATTTAGCGGAATGTCTAGTTTATTAGAGGGATGTCTTGTTCTTTAGAGGGATGTCTTGTTATTTAGAGGGATGTCTTTTTTTTTTTTTTTTTTTTTTTTTTTTATCTACGCCAGTGGCATTTTTCTAATGAAGTCAAACACTTTTAAGGGAAAGCGGTCCAAACCCATCAAAGTTTAGTGGATGTGCCGGGGATTGAACCCGTCCCTCCCGCACCGAAGTCCGAGACGCTAACCACAAGGCTAGCAACACAACCTAGATTATGGTTTCTGGGTAACAGCAAGAGGAGCCAAGACAGAGGCAGACGCAACCCCCCACGCAAGTATCCCGTACTGTAACAGTGACTGGACATACGCAAAGTATACACACCTGCAATGGTCCACAGACAGCACACAACCAAGCTGTGAAAAAGCGAAGATCATTTTTCTTAATCTGTTGTTGACGTAATCAACATGTGGAGCCCAGCTAAGTTTGTAGTCAATTATGACCCCAAGGTATTTGTAATTTTCGACTTGCTCAATGATTTCACAATGGCACGGCGCTGTCCATGGACCCCCGCAGCCATGCAACCTGTGTACTCTATGGCCCGGACCACTGTCGCATCTAAAGTAAATGGGCAGACATTTGGTCTTGGACACATTTAAGGATAGTATGTTGTGGTCAAACCATAGTTTGAGCTTGCCCAAGTCGGAGGACGCCCTGTCATATACGGCGTCCCAATTTGGCCCGGAGGAGACTAGAGCCGTATCGTCAGCAAATAGGAACACCTTACCTTTAATTGACAGATTTGAGATATTGTTAATATATATTAAAAATAAAAGAGGGCCAAGCGTGCTTCCTTGGACGACTCCATAGTTAATGTCTGTGTTGTCACCGTTGACTCCACGTATTGCTACAAACTGTTTTCGACTGTAAAAATAGTTTTCAAACCAAGTTAAGGAAGTATCTTTGACACCTAGTAAGTTAAGCTTTCTGAGTAATAAATTCCTATCGATAGAACCAAACGCTTTAGCAAGATCCAGGAATGTTATCATAACTTTATTTTTTTTACTGATTTCTTGGGTAATAAATGTTGTGAGATCAAAGAGTGCATCCGAT
This sequence comes from Macrosteles quadrilineatus, assembly GCF_028750875.1. Taxonomy (NCBI): domain Eukaryota; kingdom Metazoa; phylum Arthropoda; class Insecta; order Hemiptera; family Cicadellidae; genus Macrosteles; species Macrosteles quadrilineatus. The sequence continues at coordinate 40,689 of NW_026542914.1, forward strand.
GTGTTTAATCCTTTTTGGAAGCCGTATTGATTTTCTGTAATAATATTCTCTTTCTCCAGATAGTTTAAGAGCTGAATTTTTACCCATTTCTCTAGAATTTTACTTATCACAGGTAACAATGAAATGGGTCTGTAGTTATTAATGACAGATTTTTGCCCAGATTTGTGTATCGGGATAACCTTAGCTAATTTGAAAATATCAGGAAAGTTCCCAGTGCGTATACTTGTGTTTATTAAGTGCCGAATTGGAATATGAAGGCTTGCATTTTCTTTAATAATTCTGACTGGAATGTCATCCCAGCCTGGAGCTGAACCTCCCTTGATACTATTTATTAAATTGGAAAGCTGGGGCTCATTGACAGGCACCATCTCAAATACAGAATCAACCGCGTGGTCGGCGTCATCCACCTCCGGTCGTCCCGAAGCCGTGATACCCATTGCCAACTCAGATCCCACAGAAGAGAAAAAATTATTAAATGTGTTACAAATGTGTTTTGTTTCTGGGGGGGCGGCAGTGTCAGAGTTAACAACAAACGCCTCAACCGGAAACGGCGCTTTGGCACTTGGTCGGCCAGCCACCTCGTTTACAACTGACCAAAATTTACGAGCGTCACCCGCGGATTCGTCAATTTTGGTTTTGTAATAATTAAACTTTATATGCTTGATTAGGGAATGTAATCTATTGCGATACTGGGTGAATTTATTTCGAAGATACAGGTTGAATGGTTCTTTTTTTAATTGTTTAAAAAGGAGATCCCGCTTTCTTATTGAAGTAATAAGACCATTAGTTATCCAAGGTTTGATTTTTGTATTTTTAGCGTTAATTTTTATATTTAATGATGCGTTTTCAATCACCCTGCCAATTTTTTTTGTAATTTGCTCGGCACAAAAATTCACGTCTTCACTTGCTAGTACTTCTTGCCAGTTTTCAGTTGTTAAAAGGTTATTGACAATTTTCCAGTCGGTCTTTTTGTAAAAAGAAGCTTGCATTTTATCATTATTGTAGTGTCGCTGCTTAGATATTTGTAGTGCAATGGGGTAATGATCAGTTAAACTTGACTGAAGGATTGCTGATTTAGTAAGGATTTTATTAGCAATTTTGACGAAAAAATGGTCAATGCAGGTATTACTAGCAGGTCGTGTTATTGAGTTGATGCAAGGTATAAATCCATATCCATACATTTCGTCTAAGAAGCGCTCTTCTAGACTATTTTAACAAGACATCCCTTTAAATAACAAGACATCCCTCTAAATAACAAGACATCCCACTAAATAACAAGACATCCCTCTAAATAACAAGACATCCCTTTTAAATAACAAGACATTCCTCTAAATAACAAGACATCCCTCTAAATAACAAGACATCCCTCTAAATAACAAGACATCCCTCCAAATACCAAGACATCCCTCTAAATATTAAGACATCCCTCCAAATAACAAGACAACCCTTTAAAAAACAAGACATCCCTCTAAATAACAAGACATCCCTCTAAATAACAAGACATCCCTCTAAATATTAAGACATCCCTCCAAATAACAAGACATCCCTCTAAATATTAAGACATCCCTCTAAATAAAAAGACATCCCTCCAAATACCAATAACTATGGAGTCGTCCAAGGAAGCACGCTTGGCCCTCTTTTATTTTTAATATATATTAACAATATCTCAAATCTGTCAATTAAAGGTAAGGTGTTCCTATTTGCTGACGATACGGCTCTAGTCTCCTCCGGGCCAAATTGGGACGTCGTATATGACAGGGCGTCCTCCGACTTGGGCAAGCTCAAACTATGGTTTGACCACAACATACTATCCTTAAATGTGTCCAAGACCAAATGTCTGCCCATTTACTTTAGATGCGACAGTGGTCCGGGCCATAGAGTACACAGGTTGCATGGCTGCGGGGGTCCATGGACAGCGCCGTGCCATTGTGAAATCATTGAGCAAGTCGAAAATTACAAATACCTTGGGGTCATAATTGACTACAAACTTAGCTGGGCTCCACATGTTGATTACGTCAACAACAGATTAAGAAAAATGATCTTCGCTTTTTCACAGCTTGGTTGTGTGCTGTCTGTGGACCATTGCAGGTGTGTATACTTTGCGTATGTCCAGTCACTGTTACAGTACGGGATACTTGCGTGGGGGGCTGCGTCTGCCTCTGTCTTGGCTCCTCTTGCTGTTACCCAGAAACCATAATCAAACACATACTAAAAACAGACCAAAGATACCCCACCTACCTACTTTTTCAAAATTTTCCAGTCCTTAACATCAGGAAACTATTCCTAAAAACAGTTATAACCTTTTCAAAAAATAACAAAAGCAAAATTTTCTCCGATTCTTTACATTCTTATGACACTAGATCTAGAACACACATAGGCATCTACGTTCCCAAATTGAACAATAAAGCACAGCTTCTTACCCCTCACTATCTAGCCCACATTATACGCACTAATCTCCCCATACAGATAAGAGAATGGGAGGGAGACAGTGTCACGGTTTTCAGCAGAAAGATTGGGCGCTGGCTTCTCTGTCTGAGCGATGATGCTGCCGAAGAGCTCATCAGATCCCAGTACAGGGCATAATGAAAGTCGATGACGGTTCTAAGACTAAATTAGGCTAAATACCAAACTACTTCAGTACTGGCACCCTCATTCAAGTACTTTGAATATTGTTCAAGTTCAGTCTTTTTTTGCCAACAATATGGCAAAAAAAAATACTTCTTTTTATTTAAATAATTATTTGTTTATTTTGTTATCTTGTCTGTGAAGTGGTGGCGACGGAGAAGACTCTCCCCACACGCAGATGTACAGTCTTTGTGGGGATTTTTTTTCCTTTGTACTTTGCTTTACAGCCACGATTGTAATTTTTGTAATTTGTAATTTTGGAAATAAATATATTCTTATTCTTATTCTTATTCTTACATCCCTCTAAATAACGAGACATCCCTCCAAATAACAAGACATCCCTCTAAATAACAAGACATCCCTCTAAATAACAAGACATCCCTATAAATATTAAGACATCCCTCCAAATAACAAGACATCCCTCAAAATAGCAAGACATCCCTCTAAATATTAAGACATCCCTTCAAATAACAAGACATCCCTCTAAATAACAAGACATCCCTCTAAATAACAAGACATCCCTCTAAATAAAAAGACATCTCTCTAAATAACGAGACATCCCTCTAAATACCAAGACATCCCTCTAAATAACAAGACATCCCTCTAAATAACAAGACATACCTCCAAATAACAAGACATCCCTCTAAATTATAAGACATCCCTCTTAATAACAAGCATCCCTCCAAATAACAAGACATCCCTCTAAATAACAAGACATCCCTCCAAATATGAAGACATCCCTCTAAATAACAAGACATCCCTCTAAATAACAAGACATCCCTCTAAATAACAAGACATCTCTCTAAATATTAAGACATCCCTTCAAATAACAAGACATCCCTCTAAATAACAAGACATCCCTCTAAATAACAAGACATCCCTCTAAATAACAAAACATCCCTCTAAATAACAAGACATCCCTCTAAAAAACAAGACATCCCTCTAAATATTAAGACATCAATCTAAATAACAAGACATCCCTCCAAATAACAAGACATCCCTCTAAATAACAAGACATCCCTCTAAATAACAAAACATCCCTCTAAATAACAAGACATCCCTCTAAAAAACAAGACATCCCTCTAAATATTAAGACATCCCTCTAAATAACAAGACATCCATCTATATAACAAGACATTCCTCTAAATATTAAGACATCCCTCTAAATAACAAGACATACCTGTAAATAACAAGACATCCCTCTAAATAACAAGACATCCCATCTAAATTACAAGACAATCCTCTAAAAAACAAGACATCCCTCCAAATAACAAGACAACCCTCTAAAAAACAAGACATCCCTCTAAATAACAAGACATCCCTCTAAATAACAAGACATCCCTCTAAATATTAAGACATCCCTCCAAATAACAAGACATCCCTCCAAATACCAAGACATCCCTCTAAATAACAAGACATCCCTCCAAGTAACAAAATAACCCTCTAAAAAACAAGACATCCCTCTAAATAACAAGACATCCCTCTAAATAACAAGACATCCCTCTAATAAACTAGACATTCCGCTAAATATTAAGACATCCCTCTAAATAACAAGACATCCCTCTAAATACCAAGACATCCCTCTAAATATTGAGACATCCCTCCAAATAACAAGACAACCCTTTAAAAAACAAGACATCCCTCTAAATAACAAGACATCCCTCTAAATAACAAGACATCCCTCTAAATATTAAGACATCCCTCCAAATAACAAGACATCCCTCTAAATATTAAGACATCCCTCTAAATAACAAGACATCCCTCTAAATATTAAGACATCCCTTTAAATAACAAGACATCTCTCTAAATAACAAGACATCCCTCTAAATAACAAGACATCCCACTAAATAACAAGACATCCCTCTAAATAACAAGACATCCCTTTTAAATAACAAGACATTCCTCTAAATAACAAGACATCCCTCTAAATAACAAGACATCCCTCCAAATAAAAAGACATCCCTCTAAATAGCAAGACATCCCTCTAATAAACAAGACATTCCGCTAAATATTAAGACATCCCTCTAAATAACAAGACATCCCATCTAAATTACAAGACAACCCTCTAAAAAACAAGACATCCCTCCAAATAACAAGACAACCCTCTAAAAAACAAGACATCCCTCTAAATAACAAGACATCCCTCTAAATAACAAGACATCCCTCTAATAAACTAGACATTCCGCTAAATATTAAGACATCCCTCTAAATAACAAGACATCCCTCTAAATACCAAGACATCCCTCTAAATATTAAGACATCCCTCCAAATAACAAGACAACCCTTTAAAAAACAAGACATCCCTCTAAATAACAAGACATCCCTCTAAATAACAAGACATCCCTCTAAATATTAAGACATCCCTCTAAATAACAAGACATCCCTCTAAATAACAAGACATCCCTCTAAATAACAAGACATCCCTCTAAATATTAAGACATCCCTCCAAATAACAAGACATCTCTCTAAATAACAAGACATCCCTCTAAATAACAAGACATCCCACTAAATAACAAGACATCCCTCTAAATAACAAGACATCCCTTTTAAATAACAAGAAATTCCTCTAAATAACAAGACATCCCTCTAAATAACAAGACATCCCTCCAAATAAAAAGACATCCCTCTAAATAGCAAGACATCCCTCTAATAAACAAGACATTCCGCTAAATATTAAGACATCCCTCTAAATAACAAGACATCCCATCTAAATTACAAGACAACCCTCTAAAAAAAAAGACATCCCTCCAAATAACAAGACAACCCTCTAAAAAACAAGACATCCCTCTAAATAACAAGACATCCCTCTAAATAACAAGACATCCCTCTAATAAACTAAACATTCCGCTAAATATTAAGACATCCCTCTAAATAACAAGACATCCCTCCAAATACCAAGACATCCCTCTAAATATTAAGACATCCCTCCAAATAACAAGACAACCCTTCAGAAAACAAGACATCCCTCTAAATAACAAGACATCCCTCTAAATAACAAGACATCCCTCTAAATATTAAGACATCCCTCCAAATAACAAGACATCCCTCTAAATATTAAGACATCCCTCTAAATAACAAGACATCCCTCTAAATATTAAGACATCCCTTTAAATAACAAGACATCTCTCTAAATAACAAGACATCCCTCTAAATAACAAGACATCCCACTAAATAACAAGACATCCCTCTAAATAACAAGACATCCCTTTTAAATAACAAGACATTCCTCTAAATAACAAGACATCCCTCTAAATAACAAGACATCCCTCCAAATAAAAAGACATCCCTCTAAATAGCAAGACATCCCTCTAAATAACAAGACATCCCTCCAAATAACAAGATATCCCTCTAAATAACAAGACATTCCTCCAAATAACAAGACTTCCCTCCAAATAAGAAGACATCTCTCTAAATAACAAGACATCCCTCTAAATAACAAGACATCCCTCTAAATATTAACACATCCTTCCATTTTATAAGAACAAGATAAAATCTAGTGTATTAAATTTATTCTCCATTTCAATCACAACTCAAATTATTATTGTTATTTACAAAATTAACAATCAGAACAAAACAAAAGTGTAAAAGTCCAGTTACTTATTTGGTTAGTGTTCTTGGCAAAACAAGAGTTTGCCATGCAGACCATCTTAGGCCAACTGAGGTAGAGGAGGACGAAATCATCGTGCGGAAAGAGGAAGTTGGAAGAAGGACTATCGAGGCACATCAACAAGAATTCAATAGAGATTTGCCTATTTTTCAGGAGTCTACATCACCATCAATATCAAGACATGATGCTTCACCTTATTTGCCTAGATTGAAGTCTGATGTTGGGAAACCACGGGGTGTGCAATACAGTCCATCTACAGTTTTGAGGAGATCACATAGGACTGTGCACAAGCCGGAGATATTGGATCTATAAAGTTGGGAAGCCAAAGAGTCAGAAGAAATTTTAAAGTTTTAAGTATTATGAGGCAAGCAAATTTTAAGTGTTGGCGAGTGTAATATATGTTTATATTAATTGTACAAGAAGCAGCATTTGATTTTATAATGTTGGTTGAATTCCAGATGTTAAAGACTTTTGTTTTGTTCTGATTGTTAATTTTGTAAATAACAATAATAATTTGAGTTGTGATTGAAATGGAGAATAAATTTAATACACTAGATTTTATCTTGTTCTTATAAAATGGAAGGATGTGTTAATATTTAGAGGGATGTCTTGTTATTTAGAGGGATGTCTTGTTATTTAGAGAGATGTCTTCTTATTTGGAGGGAAGTCTTGTTATTTGGAGGAATGTCTTGTTATTTAGAGGGATATCTTGTTATTTGGAGGGATGTTTTGTTATTTAGAGGGATGTCTTGCTATTTAGAGGGATGTCTTTTTATTTGGAGGGATGTCTTGTTATTTAGAGGGATGTCTTGTTATTTAGAGTAATGTCTTGTTATTTAAAAGGGATGTCTTGTTATTTAGAGGGATGTCTTGTTATTTAGTGGGATGTCTTGTTATTTAGAGGGATGTCTTGTTTTTTAAAGGGTTGTCTTGTTATTTAGAGTAATGTCTTGTTATTTAAAAGGGATGTCTTGTTATTTAGAGGGATGTCTTGTTATTTAGTGGGATGTCTTGTTATTTAGAGAGATGTCTTGTTTTTTAAAGGGTTGTCTTGTTATTTGGAGGGATGTCTTGTTATTTAGAGGGATGTCTTAATATTTAGAGGGATGTCTTGTTATTTGGAAGGATGTCTTAATATTTAGAGGGATGTCTTGTTATTTAGAGGGATGTCTTGTTATTTAGAGGGATGTCTTGTTTTTTAAAGGGTTGTCTTGTTATTTGGAGGGATGTCTTAATATTTAGAGGGATGTCTTGGTATTTGGAGGGATGTCTTGTTATTTAGAGGGATGTCTTAATATTTAGCGGAATGTCTAGTTTATTAGAGGGATGTCTTGTTATTTAGAGGGATGTCTTGTTATTTAGAGGGATGTCTTGTTTTTTAGAGGGTTGTCTTGTTATTTGGAGGGATGTCTTGTTTTTTAGAGGGTTGTCTTGTAATTTAGATGGGATGTCTTGTTATTTAGAGGGATGTCTTAATATTTAGCGGAATGTCTTGTTTATTAGAGGGATGTCTTGCTATTTAGAGGGATGTCTTTTTATTTAGAGGGATGTCTTGTTATTTAGAGGGATGTCTTGTTATTTAGAGGAATGTCTTGTTATTTAAAAGGGATGTCTTGTAATTTAGAGGGATGTCTTGTTATTTAGTTGGATGTCTTGTTATTTAGAGGGATGTCTTGTTATTTAGAGAGATGTCTTGTTATTTAAAGGGATGTCTTAATATTTAGAGGGATGTCTTGTTATTTAGAGGGATGTCTTGTTATTTAGAGGGATGTCTTGTTTTTTAAAGGGTTGTCTTGTTATTTGGAGGGATGTCTTAATATTTAGAGGGATGTCTTGGTATTTAGAAGGATGTCTTGTTATTTAGAGGGATGTCTTAATATTTAGCGGAATGTCTAGTTTATTAGAGGGATGTCTTGTTATTTAGAGGGATGTCTTGTTATTTAGAGGGATGTCTTGTTTTTTAGAGGGTTGTCTTGTTATTTGGAGGGATGTCTTGTTTTTTAGAGGGTTGTCTTGTAATTTAGATGGGATGTCTTGTTATTTAGAGGGATGTCTTGTTATTTACAGGTATGTCTTGTAATTTAGAGGGATGTCTTAATATTTAGAGGAATGTCTTGTTATATAGATGGATGTCTTGTTATTTAGAGGGATGTCTTGTTTTTTAGAGGGTTATTTTGTTACTTGGAGGGATGTCTTGTTATTTAGAGGGATGTCTTGGTATTTGGAGGGATGTCTTGTTATTTAGAGGGATGTCTTGATATTTAGAGGGATGTCTTGTTTTTTAGAGAGATGTCTTGTTATTTAGAGGGTTTTTTTGTTTTTTAGAGGGTTGTCTTGTTATTTGGAGGGATGTCTTGTTATTTAGATTGATGTCTTAATATTTAGAGGGATGTCTTGTTTTTTAGAGGGATGTCTTGTTATTTAGAGGGATGTCTTGTTATTTAGAGGGATGTCTTGTTATTTAGAGGGATGTCTTGTTATTTAGAGGGATGTCTTGTTATTTGAAGGGATGTCTTAATATTTAGAGAGATGTCTTGTTATTTAGAGGGATGTCTTGTTATTTAGAGGGATGTCTTGTTATTTAGAGGGATGTCTTGTTATTTAGAGGGATGTCTTCATATTTGGAGGGATGTCTTGTTATTTAGAGGGATGTCTTGTTATTTGGAGGGATGCTTGTTATTAAGAGGGATGTCTTATAATTTAGAGGGATGTCTTGTTATTTGGAGGTATGTCTTGTTATTTAGAGGGATGTCTTGTTATTTAGAGGGATGTCTTGGTATTTGGAGGGATGTCTTGTTATTTAGAGAGATGTCTTCTTATTTGGAGGGAAGTCTTGTTATTTGGAGGAATGTCTTGTTATTTAGAGGGACATCTTGTTATTTGGAGGGATGTCTTGTTATTTAGAGGGATGTCTTGCTATTTAGAGGGATGTCTTTTTATTTGGAGGGATGTCTTGTTATTTAGAGGGATGTCTTGTTATTTAGAGGAATGTCTTGTTATTTAAAAGGGATGTCTTGTTATTTAGAGGGATGTCTTGTTATTTAGTGGGATGTCTTGTTATTTAGAGGGATGTCTTGTTATTTAGAGAGATGTCTTGTTATTTAAAGGGATGTCTTAATATTTAGAGGGATGTCTTGTTATTTAGAGGGATGTCTTAATATTTAGAGGGATGTCTCGTTATTTGGAGGGATGTCTTAATATTTAGAGGGATGTCTTGTTATTTATAGGGATGTCTTGTTATTTAGAGGGATGTCTTGTTTTTTAAAGGGTTGTCTTGTTATTTGGAGGGATGTCTTAATATTTAGAGGGATGTCTTGGTATTTAGAGGGATGTCTTGTTATTTAGAGGGATGTCTTAATATTTAGCGGAATGTCTAGTTTATTAGAGGGATGTCTTGTTATTTAGAGGGATGTCTTGTTATTTAGAGGGATGTCTTGTTTTTTAGAGGGTTGTCTTGTTATTTGGAGGGATGTCTTGTTTTTTAGAGGGTTGTCTTGTAATTTAGATGGGATGTCTTGTTATTTAGAGAGATAAATAACAATAATAATTTGAGTTGTGATTTTATTTGGAGGGATGTCTTGTTATTTAGAGGGATATCTTGTTATTTAGAGGAATGTCTTGTTATTTAAAAGGGATGTCTTGTTATTTAGAGGGATGTCTTGTTATTTAGTGGGATGTCTTGTTATTTAGAGGGATGTCTTGTTATTTAGAGAGATGTCTTGTTATTTAAAGGGATGTCTTAATATTTAGAGGGATGTCTTGTTATTTAGAGGGATGTCTTAATATTTAGAGGGATGTCTTGTTATTTGGAGGGATGTCTTAATATTTAGAGGGATGTCTTGTTATTTAGAGGGATGTCTTGTTATTTAGAGGGATGTCTTGTTTTTTGAAGGGTTGTCTTGTTATTTGGAGGGATGTCTTAATATTTAGAGGGATGTCTTGGTATTTGGAGGGATGTCTTGTTATTTAGAGGGATGTCTTAATATTTAGCGGAATGTCTAGTTTATTAGAGGGATGTCTTGTTCTTTAGAGGGATGTCTTGTTATTTAGAGGGATGTCTTTTTTTTTTTTTTTTTTTATCTACGCCAGTGGCATTTTTCTAATGAAGTCAAACACTTTTAAGGGAAAGCGGTCCAAACCCATCAAAGTTTAGTGGATGTGCCGGGGATTGAACCCGTCCCTCCCGCACCGAAGTCCGAGACGCTAACCACTAGGCTAGCAACACAACCTAGATTATGGTTTCTGGGTAACAGCAAGAGGAGCCAAGACAGAGGCAGACGCAGCCCCCCACGCAAGTATCCCGTACTGTAACAGTGACTGGACATACGCAAAGTATACACACCTGCAATGGTCCACAGACAGCACACAACCAAGCTGTGAAAAAGCGAAGATCATTTTTCTTAATCTGTTGTTGACGTAATCAACATGTGGAGCCCAGCTAAGTTTGTAGTCAATTATGACCCCAAGGTATTTGTAATTTTCGACTTGCTCAATGATTTCACAATGGCACGGCGCTGTCCATGGACCCCCGCAGCCATGCAACCTGTGTACTCTATGGCCCGGACCACTGTCGCATCTAAAGTAAATGGGCAGACATTTGGTCTTGGACACATTTAAGGATAGTATGTTGTGGTCAAACCATAGTTTGAGCTTGCCCAAGTCGGTGGACGCCCTGTCATATACGGCGTCCCAATTTGGCCCGGAGGAGACTAGAGCCGTATCGTCAGCAAATAGGAACACCTTACCTTTAATTGACAGATTTGAGATATTGTTAATATATATTAAAAATAAAAGAGGGCCAAGCGTGCTTCCTTGGACGACTCCATAGTTAATGTCTGTGTTGTCACCGTTGACTCCACGTATTGCTACAAACTATTTTCGACTGTAAAAATAGTTTTCAAACCAAGTTAAGGAAGTATCTTTGACACCTAGTAAGTTAAGCTTTCTGAGTAATAAATTCCTATCGATAGAACCAAACGCTTTAGCAAGATCCAGGAATGTTATCATAACTTTATTTTTTTTACTGATTTCTTGGGTAATAAATGTTGTGAGATCAAAGAGTGCATCCGATGTGTTTAATCCTTTTTGGAAGCCGTATTGATTTTCTGTAATAATATTCTCTTTCTCCAGATAGTTTAAGAGCTGAATTTTTACCCATTTCTCTAGAATTTTACTTATCACAGGTAACAATGAAATGGGTCTGTAGTTATTAATGACAGATTTTTGCCCAGATTTGTGTATCGGGATAACCTTAGCTAATTTGAAAATATCAGGAAAGTTCCCAGTGCGTATACTTGTGTTTATTAAGTGCCGAATTGGAATATGAAGGCTTGCATTTTCTTTAATAATTCTGACTGGAATGTCATCCCAGCCTGGAGCTGAACCTCCCTTGATACTATTTATTAAATTGGAAAGCTGGGGCTCATTGACAGGCACCATCTCAAATACAGAATCAACCGCGTGGTCGGCGTCATCCACCTCCGGTCGTCCCGAAGCCGTGATACCCATTGCCAACTCAGATCCCACAGAAGAGAAAAAATTATTAAATGTGTTACAAATGTGTTTTGTTTCTGGGGGGGCGGCAGTGTCAGAGTTAACAACAAACGCCTCAACCGGAAACGGCGCTTTGGCACTTGGTCGGCCAGCCACCTCGTTTACAACTGACCAAAATTTACGAGCGTCACCCGCGGATTCGTCAATTTTGGTTTTGTAATAATTAAACTTTATATGCTTGATTAGGGAATGTAATCTATTGCGATACTGGGTGAATTTATTTCGAAGATACAGGTTGAATGGTTCTTTTTTTAATTGTTTAAAAAGGAGATCCCGCTTTCTTATTGAAGTAATAAGACCATTAGTTATCCAAGGTTTGATTTTTGTATTTTTAGCGTTAATTTTTATATTTAATGATGCGTTTTCAATCACCCTGCCAATTTTTTTTGTAATTTGCTCGGCACAAAAATTCACGTCTTCACTTGCTAGTACTTCTTGCCAGTTTTCAGTTGTTAAAAGGTTATTGACAATTTTCCAGTCGGTCTTTTTGTAAAAAGAAGCTTGCATTTTATCATTATTGTAGTGTCGCTGCTTAGATATTTGTAGTGCAATGGGGTAATGATCAGTTAAACTTGACTGAAGGATTGCTGATTTAGTAAGGATTTTATTAGCAATTTTGACGAAAAAATGGTCAATGCAGGTATTACTAGCAGGTCGTGTTATTGAGTTGATGCAAGGTATAAATCCATATCCATACATTTCGTCTAAGAAGCGCTCTTCTAGACTATTTTAACAAGACATCCCTTTAAATAACAAGACATCTCTCTAAATAACAAGACATCCCTCTAAATAACAAGACATCCCACTAAATAACAAGACATCCCTCTAAATAACAAGACATCCCTTTTAAATAACAAGACATTCCTCTAAATAACAAGACATCCCTCTAAATAACAAGACATCCCTCTAAATAACAAGACATCCCTCCAAATACCAAGACATCCCTCTAAATATTAAGACATCCCTCCAAATAACAAGACAACCCTTTAAAAAACAAGACATCCCTCTAAATAACAAGACATCCCTCTAAATAACAAGACATCCCTCTAAATATTAAGACATCCCTCCAAATAACAAGACATCCCTCTAAATATTAAGACATCCCTCTAAATAAAAAGACATCCCTCCAAATACCAATAACTATGGAGTCGTCCAAGGAAGCACGCTTGGCCCTCTTTTATTTTTAATATATATTAACAATATCTCAAATCTGTCAATTAAAGGTAAGTTGTTCCTATTTGCTGACGATACGGCTCTAGTCTCCTCCGGGCCAAATTGGGACGTCGTATATGACAGGGCGTCCTCCGACTTGGGCAAGCTCAAACTATGGTTTGACCACAACATACTATCCTTAAATGTGTCCAAGACCAAATGTCTGCCCATTTACTTTAGATGCGACAGTGGTCCGGGCCATAGAGTACACAGGTTGCATGGCTGCGGGGGTCCATGGACAGCGCCGTGCCATTGTGAAATCATTGAGCAAGTCGAAAATTACAAATACCTTGGGGTCATAATTGACTACAAACTTAGCTGGGCTCCACATGTTGATTACGTCAACAACAGATTAAGAAAAATGATCTTCGCTTTTTCACAGCTTGGTTGTGTGCTGTCTGTGGACCATTGCAGGTGTGTATACTTTGCGTATGTCCAGTCACTGTTACAGTACGGGATACTTGCGTGGGGGGCTGCGTCTGCCTCTGTCTTAGCTCCTCTTGCTGTTACCCAGAAACCATAATCAAACACATACTAAAAACAGACCAAAGATACCCCACCTACCTACTTTTTCAAAATTTTCCAGTCCTTAACATCAGGAAACTATTCCTAAAAACAGTTATAACCTTTTCAAAAAATAACAAAAGCAAAATTTTCTCCGATTCTCTACATTCTTATGACACTAGATCTAGAACACACATAGGCATCTACGTTCCCAAATTGAACAATAAAGCACAGCTTCTTACCCCTCACTATCTAGCCCACATTATACGCACTAATCTCCCCATACAGATAAGAGAATGGGAGGGAGACAGTGTCACGGTTTTCAGCAGAAAGATTGGGCGCTGGCTTCTCTGTCTGAGCGATGATGCTGCCGAAGAGCTCATCAGATCCCAGTACAGGGCATAATGAAAGTCGATGACGGTTCTAAGACTAAATTAGGCTAAATACCAAACTACTTCAGTACTGGCACCCTAATTCAAGTACTTCGAATATTGTTCAAGTTCAGTCTTTTTTTGCCAACAATATGGCAAAAAAAATACTTCTTTTTATTAAAATAATTATTTGTTTATTTTGTTATCTTGTCTGTGAAGTGGTGGCGACGGAGAAGACTCTCCCCACACGCAGATGTACAGTCTTTGTGGGGATTTTTTTCCTTTGTACTTTGCTTTACAGCCACGATTGTAATTTTTGTAATTTGTAATTTTGGAAATAAATATATTCTTATTCTTATTCTTACATCCCTCTAAATAACGAGACATCCCTCCAAATAACAAGACATCCCTCTAAATAACAAGACATCCCTCTAAATAACAAGACATCCCTATAAATATTAAGACATCCCTCCAAATAACAAGACATCCCTCAAAATAGCAAGACATCCCTCTAAATATTAAGACATCCCTTCAAATAACAAAACATCCCTCTAAATAACAAGACATCCCTCTAAATAACAAGACATCCCTCTAAATAAAAAGACATCCCTCTAAATAACGAGACATCCCTCCAAATACCAAGACATCCCTCTAAATAACAAGACATCCCTCTAAATAACAAGACATACCTCCAAATAACAAGACATCCCTCTAAATTATAAGACATCCCTCTTAATAACAAGCATCCCTCCAAATAACAAGACATCCCTCTAAATAACAAGACATCCCTCCAAATATGAAGACATCCCTCTAAATAACAAGACATCCCTCTAAATAACAAGACATCCCTCTAAATAACAAGACATCTCTCTAAATATTAAGACATCCCTTCAAATAACAAGACATCCCTCTAAATAACAAGACATCCCTCTAAATAACAAGACATCCCTCTAAATAACAAAACATCCCTCTAAATAACAAGACATCCCTCTAAAAAACAAGACATCCCTCTAAATATTAAGACATCAATCTAAATAACAAGACATCCCTCCAAATAACAAGACATCCCTCTAAATAACAAGACATCCCTCTAAATAACAAAACATCCCTCTAAATAACAAGACATCCCTCTAAAAAACAAGACATCCCTCTAAATATTAAGACATCCCTCTAAATAACAAGACATCCATCTATATAACAAGACATTCCTCTAAATATTAAGACATCCCTCTAAATAACAAGACATACCTGTAAATAACAAGACATCCCTCTAAATAACAAGACATCCCATCTAAATTACAAGACAATCCTCTAAAAAACAAGACATCCCTCCAAATAACAAGACAACCCTCTAAAAAACAAGACATCCCTCTAAATAACAAGACATCCCTCTAAATAACAAGACATCCCTCTAAATATTAAGACATCCCTCCAAATAACAAGACATCCCTCCAAATACCAAGACATCCCTCTAAATAACAAGACATCCCTCCAAGTAACAAAATAACCCTCTAAAAAACAAGACATCCCTCTAAATAACAAGACATCCCTCTAAATAACAAGACATCCCTCTAATAAACTAGACATTCCGCTAAATATTAAGACATCCCTCTAAATAACAAGACATCCCTCTAAATACCAAGACATCCCTCTAAATATTGAGACATCCCTCCAAATAACAAGACAACCCTTTAAAAAACAAGACATCCCTCTAAATAACAAGACATCCCTCTAAATAACAAGACATCCCTCTAAATATTAAGACATCCCTCCAAATAACAAGACATCCCTCTAAATATTAAGACATCCCTCTAAATAACAAGACATCCCTCTAAATATTAAGACATCCCTTTAAATAACAAGACATCTCTCTAAATAACAAGACATCCCTCTAAATAACAAGACATCCCACTAAATAACAAGACATCCCTCTAAATAACAAGACATCCCTTTTAAATAACAAGACATTCCTCTAAATAACAAGACATCCCTCTAAATAACAAGACATCCCTCCAAATAAAAAGACATCCCTCTAAATAGCAAGACATCCCTCTAATAAACAAGACATTCCGCTAAATATTAAGACATCCCTCTAAATAACAAGACATCCCATCTAAATTACAAGACAACCCTCTAAAAAACAAGACATCCCTCCAAATAACAAGACAACCCTCTAAAAAACAAGACATCCCTCTAAATAACAAGACATCCCTCTAAATAACAAGACATCCCTCTAATAAACTAGACATTCCGCTAAATATTAAGACATCCCTCTAAATAACAAGACATCCCTCTAAATACCAAGACATCCCTCTAAATATTAAGACATCCCTCCAAATAACAAGACAACCCTTTAAAAAACAAGACATCCCTCTAAATAACAAGACATCCCTCTAAATAACAAGACATCCCTCTAAATATTAAGACATCCCTCCAAATAACAAGACATCCCTCTAAATATTAAGACATCCCTCTAAATAACAAGACATCCCTCTAAATATTAAGACATCCCTCCAAATAACAAGACATCTCTCTAAATAACAAGACATCCCTCTAAATAACAAGACATCCCACTAAATAACAAGACATCCCTCTAAATAACAAGAGATCCCTTTTAAATAACAAGACATTCCTCTAAATAACAAGACATCCCTCTAAATAACAAGACATCCCTCCAAATAAAAAGACATCCCTCTAAATAGCAAGACATCCCTCTAATAAACAAGACATTCCGCTAAATATTAAGACATCCCTCTAAATAACAAGACATCCCATCTAAATTACAAGACAACCCTCTAAAAAACAAGACATCCCTCCAAATAACAAGACAACCCTCTAAAAAACAAGACATCCCTCTAAATAACAAGACATCCCTCTAAATAACAAGACATCCCTCTAATAAACTAGACATTCCGCTTAATATTAAGACATCCCTCTAAATAACAAGACATCCCTCCAAATACCAAGACATCCCTCTAAATATTAAGACATCCCTCCAAATAACAAGACAACCCTTCAAAAAACAAGACATTTCTCTAAATAACAAGACATCCCTCTAAATAACAAGACATCCCTCTAAATATTAAGACATCCCTCCAAATAACAAGACATCCCTCTAAATATTAAGACATCCCTCTAAATAACAAGACATCCCTCTAAATATTAAGACATCCCTTTAAATAACAAGACATCTCTCTAAATAACAAGACATCCCTCTAAATAACAAGACATCCCACTAAATAACAAGACATCCCTCTAAATAACAAGACATCCCTTTTAAATAACAAGACATTCCTCTAAATAACAAGACATCCCTCTAAATAACAAGACATCCCTCCAAATAAAAAGACATCCCTCTAAATAGCAAGACATCCCTCTAAATAACAAGACATCCCTCCAAATAACAAGATATCCCTCTAAATAACAAGACATTCCTCCAAATAACAAGACTTCCCTCCAAATAAGAAGACATCTCTCTAAATAACAAGACATCCCTCTAAATAACAAGACATCCCTCTAAATATTAACACATCCTTCCATTTTATAAGAACAAGATAAAATCTAGTGTATTAAATTTATTCTCCATTTCAATCACAACTCAAATTATTATTGTTATTTACAAAATTAACAATCAGAACAAAACAAAAGTGTAAAAGTCCAGTTATTTCTTGATACTCTTGAAACTCTCGATACTCTTGATACTCTGATACTCTTGATACCCTTGATACTCTTGATACTGTTGATACCCTTGATACCCTTGATACTCTTGATACTCTTGATACCCTTGATACCCTTGATACTCTTGATACTCTTGATACTCTTGATACCCTTGATACTCTTGATACTCTGCTACTCTTGATACTCTTGATACTCTTGATACCCTTGATACTCTTGATGCTCTTGATACTCTTGATACTCTGATACCCTTGATACCCTTGATACTCTTGATACTCTTGATACCCTTGATACCCTTGATACTCTTGATACTCTTGATACTCTTTATACTCTGATACCCTTGATACCCTGGATACCCTTGATAGCCTTGATACTCTTGATACTCTTGATACTCTTGATACCCTTGATACCCTTGATACTCTTGATACTCTGATACCCTTGATACCCTTGATACTATTGATACTCTTGATATCCTTGATACCCTTGATACTCTTGATACTCTTGATACTCTTGATACTCTGATACCCTTGATACCCTGGATACTCTTGATACTCTTGATACTCTTGATACTCTTGATACCCCTGATACACTTGATACACTTGATACTCTTGATACTCTTGATACCCTTGATACTCTTGATACTCTTGATACCCTTGATACTCTTGATACCCTTGATACTCTTGATACCCTTGATACTCTTGATACTCTTGATACTCTTGATACTCTGATACCCTTGATACCCTTGATACTCTTGATACTCTGATACCCTTGATACTCTTGATACCCTTGATACTCTAGATACTCTGATACCCTTGATACACTTGATACTCTTGATACTCTTGATACTCTGATACCCTTGATACCCTTGATACTCTTGATACTCTGATACCCTTGATACCCTTGATACTCTTGATACTCTGATACCCTTGATACCCTTGATACTCTTGATACTCTGATACCCTTGATACCCTTGATACTCTTGATACTCTTGATACCCTTGATACTCTTGATACTCTGATACCCTTAATACCCTTGATACTCTTGATACTCTTGATACCCTTGATACTCTTGATACTCTGATACCCTTGATACCCTTGATACTCTTGAGACTCTTGATACTCTTGATACTCTTGATACCCTTGATACTCTGATACTCTTGATACCCTTGATACTCTTGATACTCTTGATACCCTTGATACCCTTGATACTCTTGATACTCTTGATACTCTTGATACCCTTGATACTCTTAATACTCTGATACTCTTGATACTCTTGATACTCTTGATACCCTTGATACTCTTGATACTCTTGATACTCTTGATACTCTTGATACTCTTGATACCCTTGATACTCTTGATACTCTTGATACTCTTGATACTCTTGATAATCTGATACCTTGATACCCTTGATACTCTTGATACTCTGATACCCATGATACCCTTGATACTCTTGATACTCTTGATACTCTGATACCCTTGATACCTTTGATACTCTTGATACTCTGATACCCTTGATACTCTTGATACCCTTGATACTCTTGATACCCTTGATACTCTTGATACTCTGATACCCTTGATACCCTTGATACTCTTGATACTCTTGATACTCTGATACCCTTGATACCCTTGATACTCTTGATACTCTGATACCCTTGATACCCTTGATACTCTTGATACCCTTGATACCCTTGATACTCTTGATACTCTTGATACTCTTTATACTCTGATACCCTTGATACCCTGGATACCCTTGATAGCCTTGATACTCTTGATACTCTTGATACTCTTGATACCCTTGATACCCTTGATACTCTTGATACTCTGATACCCTTGATACCCTTGATACTATTGATACTCTTGATATCCTTGATACCCTTGATACTCTTGATACTCTTGATACTCTTGATACTCTGATACCCTTGATACCCTGGATACCCTTGATACTCTTGATACTCTTGATACTCTTGATACCCTTGATACACTTGATACACTTGATACTCTTGATACTCTTGATACCCTTGATACTCTTGATACTCTTGATACCCTTGATACTCTTGATACCCTTGATACTCTTGATACCCTTGATACTCTTGATACTCTTGATTCTCTTGATACTCTGATACCTTGATACCCTTGATACTCTTGATACTCTTGATACCCTTGATACTCTTGATACCCTTGATACTCTTGATACCCTTGATACTCTTGATACCCTTGATACTCTTGAAACTCTCGATACTCTTGATACTCTGATACTCTTGATACCCTTGATACTCTTGATACTGTTGATACCCTTGATACCCTTGATACTCTTGATACTCTTGATACCCTTGATACCCTTGATACTCTTGATACTCTTGATACTCTTGATACCCTTGATACTCTTGATACTCTGCTACTCTTGATACTCTTGATACTCTTGATACCCTTGATACTCTTGATGCTCTTGATACTCTTGATACTCTGATACCCTTGATACCCTTGATACTCTTGATACTCTTGATACCCTTATACCCTTGATACTCTTGATACTCTTGATACTCTTTATACTCTGATACCCTTGATACCCTGGATACCCTTGATAGCCTTGATACTCTTGATACTCTTGATACTCTTGATACCCTTGATACCCTTGATACTCTTGATACTCTGATACCCTTGATACCCTTGATACTATTGATACTCTTGATATCCTTGATACCCTTGATACTCTTGATACTCTTGATACTCTTGATACTCTGATACCCTTGATACCCTGGATACTCTTGATACTCTTGATACTCTTGATACTCTTGATACCCCTGATACACTTGATACACTTGATACTCTTGATACTCTTGATATCCTTGATACTCTTGATACTCTTGATACCCTTGATACTCTTGATACCCTTGATACTCTTGATACCCTTGATACTCTTGATACTCTTGATACTCTTGATACTCTGATACCCTTGATACCCTTGATACTCTTGATACTCTGATACCCTTGATACTCTTGATACCCTTGATACTCTAGATACTCTGATACCCTTGATACACTTGATACTCTTGATACTCTTGATACTCTGATACCCTTGATACCCTTGATACTCTTGATACTCTGATACCCTTGATACCCTTGATACTCTTGATACTCTGATACCCTTGATACCCTTGATACTCTTGATACTCTGATACCCTTGATACCCTTGATACTCTTGATACTCTTGATACCCTTGATACTCTTGATACTCTGATACCCTTAATACCCTTGATACTCTTGATACTCTTGATACCCTTGATACTCTTGATACTCTGATACCCTTGATACCCTTGATACTCTTGAGACTCTTGATACTCTTGATACTCTTGATACCCTTGATACTCTGATACTCTTGATACCCTTGATACTCTTGATACTCTTGATACCCTTGATACCCTTGATACTCTTGATACTCTTGATACTCTTGATACCCTTGATACTCTTAATACTCTGATACTCTTGATACTCTTGATACTCTTGATACCCTTGATACTCTTGATACTCTTGATACTCTTGATACTCTGATACCTTTGATACCCTTGATACTCTTGATACTCTTAATACCCTTGATACCCTTGATACTCTTGATACTCTTGATACTCTTTATACCCTCTTTATACCTCTGATACCCTTGTTACCCTGGATACCCTTGATAGCCTTGATACTCTTGATACTCTTGATACTCTTGATACCCTTGATAATCTTGATACTCTTGATACCCTTGATACTCTTGATACCCTTGATACTTTTGATACCCTTGATACTCTTGATACCCTTGATACTCTTGATACTCTTGATACCCTTGATACTCTTGATACTCTGATACCCTTGATAATCAAGAGTATTAAGGGTATCAAGAGTATCAAGGGTATCAAGAGTATCAAGAGTATCAAGAGTATCAAGGGTATCAAGAGTATCAGAGTATCAAGAGTATCAAGGGTATCCAGGGTATCAAGAGTCTCAAGAGTATCTCTTGATACCCTTGATACTCTTGATACTCTTGATATTCTTGACACTCTTGATACTCTGATACCCTTGATACCCTTTATACTCTTGATACTCTTGATACTCTTGATATTCTTGATACCCTTGATACTCTGATACTTTTGATACCCTTGATACTCTTGATACTCTTGATACCATTGATACCCTTGATACTCTTGATACTCTTGATAATCAAGAGTATTAAGGGTATCAAGAGTATCAAGGGTATCAAGAGTATCAAGAGTATCAAGAGTATCAAGGGTATCAAGAGTATCAGAGTATCAAGAGTATCAAGGGTATCCAGGGTATCAAGAGTCTCAAGAGTATCTCTTGATACCCTTGATACTCTTGATACTCTGATACCCTTGATACCCTTGATACTCTTGATACTCTTGATACCCTTGATACTCTTGATACCCTTGATACTCTTGATACTCTTGATACTCTTGACACTCTTGATACTCTGATACCCTTGATACCCTTGATACTCTTGATACTCTTGATACCCTTGATACTCTGATACCCTTGATACCCTTGATACTCTTGATACTCTTGATACTCTTGATACTCTGATACCCTTGATACCTTTGATACTCTTGATACTCTTGATACCCTTGATACTCTTGATACTCTGATACCCTTGATACCCTTGATACTCTTGATACTCTTGATACCCTTGATACTCTGATACCCTTGATACCCTTGATACTCTTGATACTCTTGATACTCTTGATACTCTGATACCCTTGATACCTTTGATACTCTTGATACTCTTGATACCCTTGATACTCTTGATACTCTGATACCCTTGATACCCTTGATACTCTTGATACCCTTGATACTCTTGATACTCTTGATACCCTTGATACTCTTGATACTCTGATACCCTTGATACTCTTGATACCCTTGATACTCTTGATACCCTTGATACTCTTGATACTCTGATACCCTTGATACTCTTGATACCCTTGATACTCTTGATACTCTGATACCCTTGATACCCTTGATACTCTTGATACTCTGATACCCTTGATACCCTTGATACTCTTGATACTCTGATACCCTTGATACCCTTGATACTCTTGATACTCTGATACCCTTGATACCCTTGATACTCTTGATACTCTTGATACCCTTGATACTCTTGATACTCTGATACCCTTAATACCCTTGATACTCTTGATACTCTTGATACCCTTGATACTCTTGATACTCTGATACCCTTGATACTCTTGAGACTCTTAATACTCTTGATACTCTTGATACCCTTGATACTCTGATACTCTTGATACCCTTGATACTCTTGATACTCTTGATACCCTTGATACCCTTGATACTCTTGATACTCTTGATACTCTTGATACCCTTGATACTCTTAATACTCTGATACTCTTGATACTCTTGATACTCTTGATACCCTTGATACTCTTGATATTCTTGATACTCTTGATACTCTGATACCTTTGATACCCTTGATACTCTTGATACTCTTAATACCCTTGATACCCTTGATACTCTTGATACTCTTGATACTCTTTATACTCTGATACCCTTGTTACCCTGGATACCCTTGATAGCCTTGATACTCTTGATACTCTTGATACTCTTGATACCCTTGATAATCTTGATACTCTTGATACCCTTGATACTCTTGATACCCTTGATACTTTTGATACCCTTGATACTCTTGATACCCTTGATACTATTGATACTTTTGAAACCCTTGATACTCTTGATACTCTTGATACCATTGATACCCTTGATACTCTTGATACTCTTGATAATCAAGAGTATTAAGGGTATCAAGAGTATCAAGGGTATCAAGAGTATCAAGAGTATCAAGAGTATCAAAGGTATCAAGGGTATCAGAGTATCAAGAGTATCAAGAGTATCAAGAGTATCAAGGGTATCAAGGGTATCAGAGTATCAAGGGTATCAAGAGTATCAAGAGTATCAAGGGTATCAAGGGTATCAGAGTATCAAGAGTATCAAGGGTATCAAGAGTATCAAGAGTATCAAAGGTATCAAGGGTATCAGAGTATCAGAGTATCAAGAGTATCAAGAGTATCAAGGGTATCAAGGGTATCAGAGTATCAAGGGTATCAAGAGTATCAAGAGTATCAAGGGTATCAAGGGTATCAGAGTATCAAGAGTGTCAAGAGTATCAAGAGTATCAAGAGTATCAAGGGTATCAAGAGTATCAAGGGTATCAAGAGTATCAAGAGTATCAAGGGTATTAAGGGTATCAGAGTATCAAGAGTATCAAGGGTATCAAGAGATACTCTTGATACTCTGATACTTTTGATACCAAACAAGACATTCCTCTAAATATTAAGACATCCCTCTAAATAACAAGACATCCCATCTAAATTACAAGACAACCCTCTAAAAAACAAGACATCCCTCCAAATAACAAGACAACCCTCTAAAAAACAAGACATCCCTCTAAATAACAAGACATCCCTCTAAAGAACAAGACGTCCCTCTAATAAACTAGACATTCCGCTAAATATTAAGACATCCCTCTAAATAACAAGACATCCCTCCAAATACCAAGACATCCCTCTAAATATTAAGACATCCCTCCAAATAACAAGACAACCCTTCAAAAAACAAGACATCCCTCTAAATAACAAGACATCCCTCTTAATAACAAGACATCCCTCTAAATATTAAGACATCCCTCCAAATAACAAGACATCCCTCTAAATATTAAGACATCCCTCTAAATAACAAGACATCCCTCTAAATATTAAGACATCCCTTTAAATAACAAGACATCTCTCTAAATAACAAGACATCCCTCTAAATAACAAGACATCCCACTAAATAACAAGACATCCCTCTAAATAACAAGACATCCCTTTTAAATAACAAGACATTCCTCTAAATAACAAGACATCCCTCTAAATAACAAGACATCCCTCCAAATAAAATCACAACTCAAATTATTATTGTTATTTATCCCTCTAAATAACAAGACATCCCATCTAAATTACAAGACAACCCTCTAAAAAACAAGACATCCCTCCAAATAACAAGACAACCCTCTAAAAAACAAGACATCCCTCTAAATAACAAGACATCCCTCTAAATAACAAGACATCCCTCTAATAAACTAGACATTCCGCTAAATATTAAGACATCCCTCTAAATACCAAGACATCCCTCTAAATATTAAGACATCCCTCCAAATAACAAGACAACCCTTTAAAAAACAAGACATCCCTCTAAATAACAAGACATCCCTCTAAATAACAAGACATCCCTCTAAATATTAAGACATCCCTCCAAATAACAAGACATCCCTCTAAATATTAAGACATCCCTCTAAATAACAAGACATCCCTCTAAATATTAAGACATCCCTCCAAATAACAAGACATCTCTCTAAATAACAAGACATCCCTCTAAATAACAAGACATCCCACTAAATAACAAGACATCCCTCTAAATAACAAGACATCCCTTTTAAATAACAAGACATTCCTCTAAATAACAAGACATCCCTCTAAATAACAAGACATCCCTCTAAATAAAAAGACATCCCTCTAAATAGCAAGACATCCCTCTAATAAACAAGACATTCCGCTAAATATTAAGACATCCCTCTAAATAACAAGACATCCCATCTAAATTACAAGACAACCCTCTAAAAAACAAGACAGCCCTCCAAATAACAAGACAACCCTCTAAAAAACAAGACATCCCTCTAAATAACAAGACATCCCTCTAATAAACTAGACATTCCGCTAAATATTAAGACATCCCTTTAAATAACAAGACATCCCTCCAAATACCAAGACATCCCTCTAAATATTAAGACATCCCTCCAAATAACAAGACAACCCTTCAAAAAACAAGACATCCCTCTAAATAACAAGACATCCCTCTAAATAAGAAGACATCCCTCTAAATATTAAGACATCCCTCCAAATAACAAGACATCCCTCTAAATATTAAGACATCCCTCTAAATAACAAGACATCCCTTTAAATAACAAGACATCTCTCTAAATAACAAGACATCCCTCTAAATAACAAGACATCCCACTAAATAACAAGACATCCCTCTAAATAACAAGACATCCCTTTTAAATAACAAGACATTCCTCTAAATAACAAGACATCCCTCTAAATAACAAGACATCCCTCCAAATAAAACACACTTGTGTACTTTACAGCCTTGTACACACTTGTACAACCTTGTACACACTTGTACAACCTTGTAAAAACTTGTACACAATGTACACACTTGTACAACCTTGTACAACCTTGTACACACTTGTACAGCCTTGTACAACCTTGTACAACCTTGTACACACTTGTACAGCCTTGTAAAAACTTGTACACCCTTGTACACACATGTACAACCTTGTACACAACTTGTACAACCTTGTACACACTTGTACAACCTTGTAAAACTTGTACACATTTGTACACACTTGTACACCCTTGTACACACTTGTACATCCTTGTACAAACTTATACAATCTTGTACACACTTGTACAACCCAGTACACACTTGTACAATCTTGTACAAACTTGTACTCCCTTGTACAAACTTGTACATCCTTGTACACACTTGTACAACCTTGTACAAACTTGTACATCCTTGTACACACTTGTACAACCTTGTACAAACTTGTACAAACTTGTACAAACTTGTACATCCTTGTACACGATTGTACACCCTTGTACACACTTGTACAACCTTGTACACACTTGTACAACCTTGTACACACTTGTACAACCTGACACACAATTGTACAACCTTGTACACACTTGTACAACCTTGTACACACTTGTACAACCTTGTACACACTTGTACAACCTTGTACACACTTGTACAACCTTGTACACACTTGTACAACCTTGTACACACTTGTACAGCCTTGTACACAATTGTACAACCTTGTACACACTTGTACAACCTTGTACACACTTGTACAACCTTGTACACAATTGTACAGCCTTGTACACAATTGTACAACCTTGTACACACTTGTACAGCCTTGTACAAAATTGTACAGCCTTGTACACAATTGTACAACCTTGTACACACTTGTACAACCTTGTACACCCTTGTACAAACTTTTACACATCGTACACACTTGTACACCCTTGTACAAACTTGTACATCCTTGTACACACTTGTACAACCTTATACACACTTGTACAACCTTGTACACACTTGTACAGCCTTGTACACAATTGTACAACCTTGTACACAGTTGTACAGCCTTGTACACAATTGTACAACCTTGTACACACTTGTACAACCTTGTACACCCTTGTACAAACTTTTACACATCGTACACACTTGTACACCCTTGTACAAACTTGTACATCCTTGTACACACTTGTACAACCTTGTACACACTTGTACAACCTTGTACACACTTGTACAGCCTTGTACACAATTGTACAACCTTGTACACAGTTGTACAGCCTTGTACACAATTGTACAGCCTTGTACACAATTGTACAACCTTGTACACACTTGTACAGCCTTGTAAAAATTGTACAGCCTTGTACACACTTGTACAACCTTGTACACACTTGTACAGCCTTGTACACACTTGTAAAGCCTTGTACACAATTGTACAGCCTTGTACACAATTGTACAACCTTGTACACACTTGTACAACCTTGTACACCCTTGTACAAACTTTTACACATCGTACACACTTGTACACCCTTGTACAAATTTGTACATCCTTGTAAACACTTGTACAACCTTGTACACACTTGTACAACCTTGTACACACTTGTACAGCCTTGTACACAATTGTACAACCTTGTACACAGTTGTACAGCCTTGTACACAATTGTACAACCTTGTACACATTGGAAACCTTGTAAACCCTTGTACACACTTTTACTTATCGTACACACTTGTACACCCTTGTACAAACTTGTACATCCTTGTACACACTTGTACAACCTTGTACAAACTTGTACAAACTTGTACATCCTTGTACACGATTTTACACCCTTGTACACACTTGTACAACCTTGTAAAAACTTGTACAACCTTGTACACACTTGTACAACCTTGTACACACTTGTACAACCTTGTACACACTTGTACAACCTTGTACACACTTGTACAACCTTGTACACACTTGTACAACCTTGTACACACTTGTACAGCCTTGTACACAATTGTACAACCTTGTACACACTTGTACAACCTTGTACACACTTGTACAACCTTGTACACAATTGTACAGCCTTGTACACAATTGTACAACCTTGTACACACTTGTACAGCCTTGTACACACTTGTACAGCTTTGTACAAAATTGTACAGCCTTGTACACAATTGTACAACCTTGTACACACTTGTACAACCTTGTACA
Organism: Macrosteles quadrilineatus; assembly: GCF_028750875.1. NCBI lineage: Eukaryota > Metazoa > Arthropoda > Insecta > Hemiptera > Cicadellidae > Macrosteles > Macrosteles quadrilineatus. Next base: position 68,607 of record NW_026542914.1, read on the forward strand.
CCCTTGTACAAACTTTTACACATCGTACACACTTGTACACCCTTGTACAAACTTGTACATCCTTGTACACACTTGTACAACCTTGTACACATTTGTACAACCTTGTACACACTTGTACAGCCTTGTACACAATTGTACAACCTTGTACACAGTTGTACAGCCTTGTACACAATTGTACAACCTTGTACACACTTGTACAACCTTGTACACCCTTGTACACACTTTTACTTATCGTACACACTTGTACACCCTTGTACAAACTTGTACATCCTTGTACACACTTGTACAACCTTGTACAAACTTGTACAAACTTGTACATCCTTGTACACGATTTTACACCCTTGTACACACTTGTACAACCTTGTAAAAACTTGTACAACCTTGTACACACTTGTACACCCTTGTACACACTTGTACAACCTTGTACACACTTGTACAACCTTGTACACACTTGTACAACCTTGTACACACTTGTACAACCTTGTACACACTTGTACAACCTTGTACACACTTGTACAACCTTGTACACACTTGTACAACCTTGTACACACTTGTACAACCTTGTACACACTTGTACAACCTTGTACACACTTGTACAACCTTGTACACACTTGTACAACCTTGTACACACTTGTACAACCTTGTACACACTTGTACAACCTTGTACAACCTTGTACACACTTGTACAACCATGTAAAAACTTGTACAACCTTGTACACACTTGTACACCCTTGTACACACTTGTACAAGCTTGTACACACTTGTACAACCTTGTACACACTTGTACACCCTTATACACACTTGTACAAGCTTGTACACACTTGTACAACCTTGTACACACTTGTACACCCTTGTACACACTTGTACAACCTTGTACACACTTGTACACCCTTGTACACACTTGTACATGCTTGTACACACTTGTACAAGCTTGTATACACTTGTACACCTTTGTTCAAACTTGTGCACCCTTGTACACTTTTGTACACCCTTGTACACATTTGTACAACCTTGTACACTCTTGTACAACCTTGTACACACTTGTACAACCTTGTACACACTTGTACAACCTTGTACAACCTTGTACACACTTGTACAACCATGTAAAAACTTGTACAACCTTGTACACACTTGTACACCCTTGTACACACTTGTACAAGCTTGTACACACTTGTGCAACCTTGTACACACTTGTACACCCTTGTACACACTTGTACAAGCTTGAACACAATTGTACAACCTTGTACACACTTGTACAACCTTGTACACACTTGTACAACCTTGTACACACTTGTACAACCTTGTAAAACTTGTACACATTTGTACACACTTGTACTCCCTTGTACACACTTGTACAACCTTGTACAAACTTATACAATCTTGTACACACTTGTACAACCCAGTACACACTTGTACAATCTTGTACAAACTTGTACTCCCTTGTACAAACTTGTACATCCTTGTACACACTTGTACAACCTTGTACAAACTTGTACAAACTTGTACAAACTTGTACATCCTTGTACACGATTGTACACCCTTGTACACACTTGTACAACCTTGTACACACTTGTACAACCTGACACACAATTGTACAACCTTGTACACACTTGTACAGACTTGTACACACTTGTACAACCTTGGACACACTTGTACAACCTTGTACACACTTGTACAACCTTGTACACACTTGTACAACCTTGTACACACTTGTACAGCCTTGTACACAATTGTACAACCTTGTACACACTTGTACAACCTTGTACACACTTGTACAACCTTGTACACAATTGTACAGCCTTGTACACAATTGTACAACCTTGTACACACTTGTACAGCCTTGTACAAAATTGTACAGCCTTGTACACAATTGTACAACCTTGTACACACTTGTACAACCTTGTACACCCTTGTACAAACTTTTACACATCGTACACACTTGTACACCCTTGTACTAACTTGTACATCCTTGTACACACTTGTACAACCTTGTACACACTTGTACAACCTTGTACACACTTGTACAGCCTTGTACACAATTGTACAACCTTGTACACAGTTGTACAGCCTTGTACACAATTGTAAAACCTTGTACATACTTGTACAACCTTGTACACCCTTGTACAAACTTTTACACATCGTACACACTTGTACACCCTTGTACAAACTTGTACATCCTTGTACACACTTGTACAACCTTGTACACACTTGTACAACCTTGTACACACTTGTACAGCCTTGTACACAATTGTACAACCTTGTACACAGTTGTACAGCCTTGTACACAATTGTACAACCTTGTACACACTTGTACAACCTTGTACACACTTGTACAGCCTTGTACACACTTGAACAGCCTTGTACAAAATTGTACAGCCTTGTACACAATTGTACAACCTTGTACACACTTGTACAACCTTGTACACCCTTGTACAAACTTTTACACATCGTACACACTTGTACACCCTTGTACAAACTTGTACATCCTTGTACACACTTGTACAACCTTGTACACACTTGTACAACCTTGTACACACTTGTACACCCTTGTACACACTTGTACAACCTTGTAAAAACTTGTACAACCTTGTACACACTTGTACAACCTTGTACACACTTGTACAACCTTGTACACACTTGTACAACCTTGTACACACTTGTACAACCTTGTACACACTTGTACAACCTTGTACACACTTGTACAGCCTTGTACACAATTGTACAACCTTGTACACACTTGTACAACCTTGTACACACTTGTACAACCTTGTACACAATTGTACAGCCTTGTACACAATTGTACAACCTTGTACACACTTGTACAGCCTTGTACACACTTGTACAGCCTTGTACAAAATTGTACAGCCTTGTACACAATTGTACAACCTTGTACACACTTGTACAACCTTGTACACCCTTGTACAAACTTTTACACATCGTACACACTTGTACACCCTTGTACAAACTTGTACATCCTTGTACACACTTGTACAACCTTGTACACATTTGTACAACCTTGTACACACTTGTACAGCCTTGTACACAATTGTACAACCTTGTACACAGTTGTACAGCCTTGTACACAATTGTACAACCTTGTACACACTTGTACAACCTTGTACACCCTTGTACACACTTTTACTTATCGTACACACTTGTACAACCTTGTACAAACTTGTACAAACTTGTACATCCTTGTACACGATTTTACACCCTTGTACACACTTGTACAACCTTGTAAAAACTTGTACAACCTTGTACACACTTGTACACCCTTGTACACACTTGTACAACCTTGTACACACTTGTACAACCTTGTACACACTTGTACAACCTTGTACACACTTGTACAACCTTGTACACACTTGTACAACCTTGTACACACTTGTACAACCTTGTACACACTTGTACAACCTTGTACACACTTGTACAACCTTGTACACACTTGTACAACCTTGTACACACTTGTACAACCTTGTACAACCTTGTACACACTTGTACAACCATGTAAAAACTTGTACAACCTTGTACACACTTGTACACCCTTGTACACACTTGTACAAGCTTGTACACACTTGTACAACCTTGTACACACTTGTACACCCTTGTACACACTTGTACAAGCTTGTACACACTTGTACAACCTTGTACACACTTGTACACCCTTGTACACACTTGTACAACCTTGTACAAACCTGTACACCCTTGTACACACTTGTACATGCTTGTACACACTTGTACAAGCTTGTATACACTTGTACACCTTTGTTCAAACTTGTGCACCCTTGTACACTTTTGTACACCCTTGTACACATTTGTACAACCTTGTATACTCTTGTACAACCTTGTACACACTTGTACAACCTTGTACACACTTGTACAACCTTGTACAACCTTGTACACACTTGTACAACCATGTAAAAACTTGTACAACCTTGTACACACTTGTACACCCTTGTACACACTTGTACAAGCTTGTACACACTTGTACAACCTTGTACACACTTGTACACCCTTGTACACACTTGTACAAGCTTGTACACACTTGTACAACCTTGTACACACTTGTACAACCTTGTACACACTTGTACAACCTTGTACACACTTGTACAACCTTGTAAAACTTGTACACATTTGTACACACTTGTACTCCCTTGTACACACTTGTACAACCTTGTACAAACTTATACAATCTTGTACACACTTGTACAACCCAGTACACACTTGTACAATCTTGTACAAACTTGTACTCCCTTGTACAAACTTGTACATCCTTGTACACACTTGTACAACCTTGTACAAACTTGTACAAACTTGTACAAACTTGTACATCCTTGTACACGATTGTACACCCTTGTACACACTTGTACAACCTTGTACACACTTGTACAACCTGACACACAATTGTACAACCTTGTACACACTTGTACAGACTTGTACACACTTGTACAACCTTGGACACACTTGTACAACCTTGTACACACTTGTACAACCTTGTACACACTTGTACAACCTTGTACACACTTGTACAGCCTTGTACACAATTGTACAACCTTGTACACACTTGTACAACCTTGTACACACTTGTACAACCTTGTACACAATTGTACAGCCTTGTACACAATTGTACAACCTTGTACACACTTGTACAGCCTTGTACAAAATTGTACAGCCTTGTACACAATTGTACAACCTTGTACACACTTGTACAACCTTGTACACCCTTGTACAAACTTTTACACATCGTACACACTTGTACACCCTTGTACAAACTTGTACATCCTTGTACACACTTGTACAACCTTGTACACACTTGTACAAGCTTGTACACACTTGTACAGCCTTGTACACAATTGTACAACCTTGTACACAGTTGTACAGCCTTGTACACAATTGTAAAACCTTGTACATACTTGTACAACCTTGTACACCCTTGTACAAACTTTTACACATCGTACACACTTGTACACCCTTGTACAAACTTGTACATCCTTGTACACACTTGTACAACCTTGTACACACTTGTACAACCTTGTACACACTTGTACAGCCTTGTACACAATTGTACAACCTTGTACACAGTTGTACAGCCTTGTACACAATTGTACAACCTTGTACACACTTGTACAACCTTGTACACACTTGTACAGCCTTGTACAAGGTTGTACAAGAGTGTACAAGGTTGTACAAATGTGTACAAGGGTGTACAAAAGTGTACAAGGGTGCACAAGTTTGAACAAAGGTGTACAAGTGTATACAAGCTTGTACAAGTGTGTACAAGCATGTACAAGTGTGTACAAGGGTGTACAGGTTTGTACAAGGTTGTACAAGTGTGTACAAGGGTGTACAAGTGTGTACAAGGTTGTACAAGTGTGTACAAGCTTGTACAAGTGTGTACAAGGGTGTACAAGTGTGTACAAGGTTGTACAAGTGTGTACAAGCTTGTACAAGTGTGTACAAGGGTGTACAAGTGTGTACAAGGTTGTACAAGTTTTTACATGGTTGTACAAGTGTGTACAAGGTTGTACAAGGTTGTACAAGTGTGTACAAGGTTGTACAAGTGTGTACAAGGTTGTACAAGTGTGTACAAGGTTGTACAAGTGTGTACAAGGTTGTACAAGTGTGTACAAGGTTGTACAAGTGTGTACAAGGTTGTACAAGTGTGTACAAGGTTGTACAAGTGTGTACAAGGTTGTACAAGTGTGTACAAGGTTGTAAAAGTGTGTACAAGGTTGTACAAGTGTGTACAAGGGTGTACAAGTGTGTACAAGGTTGTACAAGTTTTTACAAGGTTGTACAAGTGTGTACAAGGGTGTAAAATCGTGTACAAGGATGTACAAGTTTGTACAAGTTTGTACAAGGTTGTACAAGTGTGTACAAGGATGTACAAGTTTGTACAAGGGTGTACAAGTGTGTACGATAAGTAAAAGTGTGTACAAGGGTGTACAAGGTTGTACAAGTGTGTACAAGGTTGTACAATTGTGTACAAGGCTGTACAACTGTGTACAAGGTTGTACAATTGTGTACAAGGCTGTACAAATGTGTACAAGGTTGTACAAATGTGTACAAGGTTGTACAAGTGTGTACAAGGATGTACAAGTTTGTACAAGGGTGTACAAGTGTGTACGATGTGTAAAAGTTTGTACAAGGGTGTACAAGGTTGTACAAGTGTGTACAAGGTTGTACAATTGTGTACAAGGCTGTACAATTTTGTACAAGGCTGTACAAGTGTGTACAAGGCTGTACAAGTGTGTACAAGGTTGTACAATTGTGTACAAGGCTGTACAATTGTGTACAAGGTTGTACAACTGTGTACAAGGTTGTACAATTGTGTACAAGGCTGTACAAGTGTGTACAAGGTTGTACAAGTGTGTACAAGGTTGTACAAGTGTGTACAAGGATGTACAAGTTAGTACAAGGGTGTACAAGTGTGTACGATGTGTAAAAGTTTGTACAAGGGTGTACAAGGTTGTACAAGTGTGTACAAGGTTGTACAATTGTGTACAAGGCTGTACAATTTTGTACAAGGCTGTACAAGTGTGTACAAGGTTGTACAATTGTGTACAAGGCTGTACAATTGTGTACAAGGTTGTACAAGTGTGTACAAGGTTGTACAAGTGTGTACAAGGTTGTACAATTGTGTACAAGGCTGTACAAGTGTGTACAAGGTTGTACAAGTGTGTACAAGGTTGTACAAGTGTGTACAAGGTTGTACAAGTGTGTCCAAGGTTGTACAAGTGTGTACAAGTCTGTACAAGTGTGTACAAGGTTGTACAATTGTGTGTCAGGTTGTACAAGTGTGTACAAGGTTGTACAAGTGTGTACAAGGGTGTACAATCGTGTACAAGGATGTACAAGTTTGTACAAGTTTGTACAAGTTTGTACAAGGTTGTACAAGTGTGTACAAGGATGTACAAGTTTGTACAAGGGAGTACAAGTTTGTACAAGATTGTACAAGTGTGTACTGGGTTGTACAAGTGTGTACAAGATTGTATAAGTTTGTACAAGGTTGTACAAGTGTGTACAAGGGAGTACAAGTGTGTACAAATGTGTACAAGTTTTACAAGGTTGTACAAGTGTGTACAAGGTTGTACAAGTGTGTACAAGGTTGTACAAGTGTGTACAAGGTTGTACAATTGTGTTCAAGCTTGTACAAGTGTGTACAAGGGTGTACAAGTGTGTACAAGGTTGTACAAGTGTGTACAAGCTTGTACAAGTGTGTACAAGGGTGTACAAGTGTGTACAAGGTTGTACAAGTTTTTACATGGTTGTACAAGTGTGTACAAGGTTGTACAAGGTTGTACAAGTGTGTACAAGGTTGTACAAGTGTGTACAAGGTTGTACAAGAGTGTACAAGGTTGTACAAATGTGTACAAGGGTGTACAAAAGTGTACAAGGGTGCACAAGTTTGAACAAAGGTGTACAAGTGTATACAAGCTTGTACAAGTGTGTACAAGCATGTACAAGTGTGTACAAGGGTGTACAAGTGTGTACAAGGTTGTACAAGTGTGTACAAGGGTGTACAAGTGTGTACAAGGTTGTACAAGTGTGTACAAGCTTGTACAAGTGTGTATAAGGGTGTACAAGTGTGTACAAGGTTGTACAAGTGTGTACAAGCTTGTACAAGTGTGTACAAGGGTGTACAAGTGTGTACAAGGTTGTACAAGTTTTTACATGGTTGTACAAGTGTGTACAAGGTTGTACAAGGTTGTACAAGTGTGTACAAGGTTGTACAAGTGTGTACAAGGTTGTACAAGTGTGTACAAGGTTGTACAAGTGTGTACAAGGTTGTACAAGTGTGTACAAGGTTGTACAAGTGTGTACAAGGTTGTACAAGTGTGTACAAGGTTGTACAAGTGTGTACAAGGTTGTACAAGTGTGTACAAGGTTGTACAAGTGTGTACAAGGTTGTACAAGTGTGTACAAGGTTGTACAAGTGTGTACAAGGGTGTACAAGTGTGTACAAGGTTGTACAAGTTTTTACAAGGTTGTACAAGTGTGTACAAGGGTGTAAAATCGTGTACAAGGATGTACAAGTTTGTACAAGTTTGTACAAGGTTGTACAAGTGTGTACAAGGATGTACAAGTTTGTACAAGGGTGTACAAGTGTGTACGATAAGTAAAAGTGTGTACAAGGGTGTACAAGGTTGTACAAGTGTGTACAAGGTTGTACAATTGTGTACAAGGCTGTACAACTGTGTACAAGGTTGTACAATTGTGTACAAGGCTGTACAAGTGTGTACAAGGTTGTACAAATGTGTACAAGGTTGTACAAGTGTGTACAAGGATGTACAAGTTTGTACAAGGGTGTACAAGTGTGTACGATGTGTAAAAGTTTGTACAAGGGTGTACAAGGTTGTACAAGTGTGTACAAGGTTGTACAATTGTGTACAAGGCTGTACAATTTTGTACAAGGCTGTACAAGTGTGTACAAGGCTGTACAAGTGTGTACAAGGTTGTACAATTGTGTACAAGGCTGTACAATTGTGTACAAGGTTGTACAAGTGTGTACAAGGTTGTACAAGTGTGTACAAGGTTGTACAATTGTGTACAAGGCTGTACAAGTGTGTACAAGGTTGTACAAGTGTGTACAAGGTTGTACAAGTGTGTACAAGGTTGTACAAGTGTGTACAAGGTTGTACAAGTGTGTACAAGGTTGTACAAGTGTGTACAAGGTTGTACAAGTTTTTACAAGGTTGTACAAGTGTGTACAAGGGTGTAAAATCGTGTACAAGGATGTACAAGTTTGTACAAGTTTGTACAAGGTTGTACAAGTGTGTACAAGGATGTACAAGTTTGTACAAGGGTGTACAAGTGTGTACGATAAGTAAAAGTGTGTACAAGGGTTTACAAGGTTTCCAATGTGTACAAGGTTGTACAATTGTGTACAAGGCTGTACAACTGTGTACAAGGTTGTACAATTGTGTACAAGGCTGTACAAGTGTGTACAAGGTTGTACAAGTGTGTACAAGGTTGTACAAGTGTTTACAAGGATGTACAAGTTTGTACAAGGGTGTACAAGTGTGTACGATGTGTAAAAGTTTGTACAAGGGTGTACAAGGTTGTACAAGTGTGTACAAGGTTGTACAATTGTGTACAAGGCTGTACAATTGTGTACAAGGCTTTACAAGTGTGTACAAGGCTGTACAAGTGTGTACAAGGTTGTACAAGTGTGTACAAGGCTGTACAATTTTTACAAGGCTGTACAAGTGTGTACAAGGTTGTACAATTGTGTACAAGGCTGTACAATTGTGTACAAGGCTGTACAACTGTGTACAAGGTTGTACAATTGTGTACAAGGCTGTACAAGTGTGTACAAGGTTGTACAAGTGTGTACAAGGTTGTACAAGTGTGTACAAGGATGTACAAGTTTGTACAAGGGTGTACAAGTGTGTACGATGTGTAAAAGTTTGTACAAGGGTGTACAAGGTTGTACAAGTGTGTACAAGGTTGTACAATTGTGTACAAGGCTGTACAACTGTGTACAAGGTTGTACAATTGTGTACAAGGCTGTACAAGTGTGTACAAGGTTGTACAAGTGTGTATAAGGTTGTACAAGTGTGTACAAGGATGTACAAGTTTGTACAAGGGTGTACAAGTGTGTACGATGTGTAAAAGTTTGTACAAGGGTGTACAAGGTTGTACAAGTGTGTACAAGGTTGTACAATTGTGTACAAGGCTGTACAATTTTGTACAAGGCTGTACAAGTGTGTACAAGGTTGTACAATTGTGTACAAGGCTGTACAATTGTGTACAAGGTTGTACAAGTGTGTACAAGGTTGTACAAGTGTGTACAAGGTTGTACAATTGTGTACAAGGCTGTACAAGTGTGTACAAGGTTGTACAAGTGTGTACAAGGTTGTACAAGTGTGTACAAGGTTGTACAAGTGTGTACAAGGTTGTACAAGTGTGTACAAGGTTGTACAAGTGTGTACAAGGTTGTACAATTGTGTGTCAGGTTGTACAAGTGTGTACAAGGTTGTACAAGTGTGTACAAGGTTGTACAAGTGTGTACAAGGGTGTACAATCGTGTACAAGGATGTACAAGTTTGTACAAGTTTGTACAAGTTTGTACAAGGTTGTACAAGTGTGTACAAGGATGTACAAGTTTGTACAAGGTTGTACAAGTGTGTACAAGGATGTACAAGTTTGTACAAGGGAGTACAAGTTTGTACAAGATTGTACAAGTGTGTACTGGGTTGTACAAGTGTGTACAAGATTGTATAAGTTTGTACAAGGATGTACAAGTGTGTACAAGGGTGTACAAGTGTGTACAAATGTGTACAATTTTTACAAGGTTGTACAAGTGTGTACAAGGTTGTACAAGTTGTGTACAAGGTTGTACATGTGTGTACAAGGGTGTACAAGTTTTTACAAGGCTGTACAAGTGTGTACAAGGTTGTACAAGGTTGTACAAGGCTGTACAAGTGTGTACAAGGTTGTACAAGGTTGTACAAGTGTGTACATTGTGTACAAGTTTTTACAAGGTTGTACAAGTGTGTACAAGGTTGTACAAGTGTGTACAAGGCTGTACAATTGTGTACAAGGTTGTACAAGTGTGTACAAGGTTGTACAAGTGTGTACAAGGTTGTACAATTGTGTACAAGGCTGTACAAGTGTGTACAAGGTTGTACAAGTGTGTACAAGGCTGTACAATTGTGTACAAGGTTGTACAAGTGTGTACAAGGTTGTACAAGTGTGTACAAGGTTGTACAATTGTGTACAAGGCTGTACAAGTGTGTTCAAGGTTGTACAAGTGTGTACAAGGTTGTACAAGTGTGTACAAGGGTGTACAATTGTGTACAAGGATGTACAAGTGTGTACAAGGTTGTACAAGTGTGTACAAGGATGTACAAGTTTGTACAAGAGCTGTACAAGTGTGTACGAAGTGTAAAAGTTTGTACAAGGGTGTACAAGTTTGTACAAGTGTGTACAAGGTTGTACAATTGTGTACAAGGCTGTACAAGTGTGTACAAGGTTGTACAATTTTGTACAAGGCTGTACAAGTGTGTACAAGGTTGTACAAGTGTGTACAAGGCTCTACAATTGTGTACAAGGTTGTACAAGTGTGTACAAGGTAGTACAAGTGTGTACAAGGTTGTACAATTGTGTACAAGGCTGTACAAGTGTGTACAAGGTTGTACAATTGTGTACAAGGCTGTACAAGTGTGTAAAAGGTTGTACAAGTGTGTACAAGGTTGTACAAGTGTGTACAAGGTTGTACAAGTGTGTACAAGGTTGTACAAGTGTGTACAAGGTTGTTCAAGTGTGTACGAGGTTGTACAATTGTGTACATGGTTGTACAAGTGTGTACAAGGTTGTACAATTGTGTACAAGGCTGTACAAGTGTGTACAAGTTTGTACAAGGTTGTACAAGTGTGTACAAGGGTGTACAAGTTTTAACAAGGTTGTACAAGTGTGTACAAGGTTGTACAAGTGTGTACAAGGCTGTACAATTGTGTACAAGGTTGTACAAGTGTGTACAAGGTTGTACAAGTGTGTACAAGGTTGTACAATTGTGTACAAGGCTGTGCAAGTGTGTACAAGGTTGTAAAAGTGTGTACAAGGCTGTACAATTGTGTACAAGGTTGTACAAGTGTGTACAAGGTTGTACAAGTGTGTACAAGGTTGTACAATTGTGTACAAGACTGTACAAGTGTGTACAAAGTTGTGCAAGTGTGTACAAGGTTGTACAAGTGTGTACAAGGTTGTACAATTGTGTACAAGGTTGTACAAGTGTGTACAATGTTGTACAAGTGTGTACAATCGTGTACAAGGATGTACAAGTTTGTACAAGATTGTAAAATTGTGTACTGGGTTGTACAAGTGTGTACAAGATTGTATAAGTTTGTACAAGGTTGTACAAGTGTGTACAAGGGTGTACAAGTGTGTACAAATGTGTACAAGTGTGTACAGGGGTGTACAAGTTTGTACAACTGTGTACAAGTTTTACAAGGTTGTACAAGTGTGTACAAGGTTGTACAAGTTGTGTACTGGGTTGTACAAGTGTGTACAAGATTGTATAAGTTTGTACAAGGTTGTACAAGTGTGTACAAGGGTGTACAAGTGTGTACAAATGTGTACAAGTGTGTACAGGGGTGTACAAGTTTGTACAAGGGTGTACAAGTTTTACAAGGTTGTACAAGTGTGTACAAGGTTATACAAGTTGTGTACAAGGTTGTACATGTGTGTACAAGGGTGTACAAGTGTGTACAAGGTTGTACAAGTGTGTACAAGCTTGTACAAGTGTGTACAAGGGTGTACAAGTGTGTACAAGGTTGTACAAGTTTTTACAAGGTTGTACAAGTGTGTACAAGGCGGTAAAATCGTGTACAAGGATGTACAAGTTTGTACAAGTTTGTACAAGGTTGTACAAGTGTGTACAAGGATGTACAAGTTTGTACAAGGGTGTACAAGTGTGTACGATAAGTAAAAGTGTGTACAAGGGTGTACAAGGTTGTACAAGTTTGTACAAGGTTGTACAATTGTGTACAAGGCTGTACAAGTGTGTACAAAGTTGTACAATTGTGTACAAGGCTGTACAAGTGTGTACAAGATTGTACAAGTGTGTACAAGGTTGTACAAGTGTGTACAAGGATGTACAAGTTTGTACAAGGGTGTACAAGTGTGTACGATGTGTAAAAGTTTGTACAAGGGTGTACAAGGTTGTACAAGTGTGTACAAGGTTGTACAATTGTGTACAAGGCTGTACAAGTGTGTACAAGGTTGTACAATTTTGTACAAGGCTGTACAAGTGTGTACAAGGTTGTACAAGTGTGTACAAGGCTGTACAATTGTGTACAAGGTTGTACAAGTGTGTACAAGGTTGTACAAGTGTGTACAAGGTTGTACAATTGTGTAGAAGGCTGTACAAGTGTGTACAAGGTTGTACAAGTGCGTACAAGGTTGTACAAGTGCGTACAAGGTTGTAGAAGTGTGTACAAGGTTGTACAAGTGTGTACAAGGTTGTACAAGTGTGTACAAGGTTGTACAAGTGTGTACAAGGTTGTACAATTGTGTATCAGGTTGTACAAGTGTGTACAAGGATATACAAGTTTGTACAAGTGTGTACAATCGTGTACAAGGATGTACAAGTTTGTACAAGGGTGTACAAGGTTGTACAAGTGTGTACAAGGTTGTACAATTGTGTACAAGGCTGTACAATTTTGTACAAGTCTGTACAAGTGTGTACAAGGCTGTACAAGTGTGTACAAGGTTGTACAATTGTGTACAAGGCTGTACAATTGTGTACAAGGTTGTACAAGTGTGTACAAGGTTGTACAAGTGTGTACAAGGTTGTACAATTGTGTACAAGGCTGTACAAGTGTGTACAAGGTTGTACAAGTGTGTACAAGGTTGTACAAGTGTGTACAAGGTTGTACAAGTGTGTACAAGGTTGTACAAGTGTGTACAAGGTTGTACAAGTGTGTACAAGGTTGTACAATTGTGTGTCAGGTTGTACAAGTGTGTACAAGGTTGTACAAGTGTGTACAAGGGTGCACAAGTGTGTACAAGGGTGTACAATCGTGTACAAGCTTGTACAAGTGTGTACAAGGGTGTACAGGTTTGTACAAGGTTGTACAAGTGTGTACAAGGGTGTACAAATGTGTACAAGGATGTAAAAGTTTGTACAAGTGTGTACAAGTTTGTACAAGGTTGTACAAGTGTGTACAAGGTTTTACAATTGTGTACAAGGTTGTACAAGTGTGTACAAGGTTGTACAAGTGTGTACAAGGTTGTACAAGTGTGTACAAGGTTGTACAAGTGTGTACAACTTGTACAAGTGTGTACAAGCTTGTACAAGTGTGTACAAGGTTGTACAAGTTTGTACAAGGTTGTACAAGTGTGTACAAGTTTGTACAAGTGTGTACAAGTTTGTACAAGGTTGTACAAGTGTGTATAAGGTTGTACAAGTGTGTACAAGGATGTACAAGTTTGTACAAGGGTGTACAAGTGTGTACGATGTGTAAAAGTTTGTACAAGGGTGTACAAGGTTGTACAAGTGTGTACAAGGTTGTACAATTGTGTACAAGGCTGTACAATTTTGTACAAGGCTGTACAAGTGTGTACAAGGTTGTACAATTGTGTACAAGGCTGTACAATTGTGTACAAGGTTGTACAAGTGTGTACAAGGTTGTACAAGTGTGTACAAGGTTGTACAATTGTGTACAAGGCTGTACAAGTGTGTACAAGGTTGTACAAGTGTGTACAAGGTTGTACAAGTGTGTACAAGGTTGTACAAGTGTGTACAAGGTTGTACAAGTGTGTACAAGGTTGTACAAGTGTGTACAAGGTTGTACAATTGTGTGTCAGGTTGTACAAGTGTGTACAAGGTTGTACAAGTGTGTACAAGGTTGTACAAGTGTGTACAAGGGTGTACAATCGTGTACAAGGATGTACAAGTTTGTACAAGTTTGTACAAGTTTGTACAAGGTTGTACAAGTGTGTACAAGGATGTACAAGTTTGTACAAGGTTGTACAAGTGTGTACAAGGATGTACAAGTTTGTACAAGGGAGTACAAGTTTGTACAAGATTGTACAAGTGTGTACTGGGTTGTACAAGTGTGTACAAGATTGTATAAGTTTGTACAAGGATGTACAAGTGTGTACAAGGGTGTACAAGTGTGTACAAATGTGTACAAGTTTTACAAGGTTGTACAAGTGTGTACAAGGTTGTACAAGTTGTGTACAAGGTTGTACATGTGTGTACAAGGGTGTACAAGTTTTTACAAGGCTGTACAAGTGTGTACAAGGTTGTACAAGGTTGTACAAGGCTGTACAAGTGTGTACAAGGTTGTACAAGGTTGTACAAGTGTGTACATTGTGTACAAGTTTTTACAAGGTTGTACAAGTGTGTACAAGGTTGTACAAGTGTGTACAAGGCTGTACAATTGTGTACAAGGTTGTACAAGTGTGTACAAGGTTGTACAAGTGTGTACAAGGTTGTACAATTGTGTACAAGGCTGTACAAGTGTGTACAAGGTTGTACAAGTGTGTACAAGGCTGTACAATTGTGTACAAGGTTGTACAAGTGTGTACAAGGTTGTACAAGTGTGTACAAGGTTGTACAATTGTGTACAAGGCTGTACAAGTGTGTTCAAGGTTGTACAAGTGTGTACAAGGTTGTACAAGTGTGTACAAGGGTGTACAATTGTGTACAAGGATGTACAAGTGTGTACAAGGTTGTACAAGTGTGTACAAGGATGTACAAGTTTGTACAAGAGCTGTACAAGTGTGTACGAAGTGTAAAAGTTTGTACAAGGGTGTACAAGTTTGTACAAGTGTGTACAAGGTTGTACAATTGTGTACAAGGCTGTACAACTGTGTACAAGGTTGTACAATCGTGTACAAGGCTGTACAAGTGTGTACAAGGTTGTACAAGTGTGTATAAGGTTGTACAAGTGTGTACAAGGATGTACAAGTTTGTACAAGGGTGTACAAGTGTGTACGATGTGTAAAAGTTTGTACAAGGGTGTACAAGGTTGTACAAGTGTGTACAAGGTTGTACAATTGTGTACAAGGCTGTACAATTTTGTACAAGGCTGTACAAGTGTGTACAAGGTTGTACAATTGTGTACAAGGCTGTACAATTGTGTACAAGGTTGTACAAGTGTGTACAAGGTTGTACAAGTGTGTACAAGGTTGTACAATTGTGTACAAGGCTGTACAAGTGTGTACAAGGTTGTACAAGTGTGTACAAGGTTGTACAAGTGTGTACAAGGTTGTACAAGTGTGTACAAGGTTGTACAAGTGTGTACAAGGTTGTACAAGTGTGTACAAGGTTGTACAATTGTGTGTCAGGTTGTACAAGTGTGTACAAGGTTGTACAAGTGTGTACAAGGTTGTACAAGTGTGTACAAGGGTGTACAATCGTGTACAAGGATGTACAAGTTTGTACAAGTTTGTACAAGTTTGTACAAGGTTGTACAAGTGTGTACAAGGATGTACAAGTTTGTACAAGGTTGTACAAGTGTGTACAAGGATGTACAAGTTTGTACAAGGGAGTACAAGTTTGTACAAGATTGTACAAGTGTGTACTGGGTTGTACAAGTGTGTACAAGGTTGTACAAGTGTGTACAAGGTTGTACAATTGTGTGTCAGGTTGTACAAGTGTGTACAAGGTTGTACAAGTGTGTACAAGGGTGCACAAGTGTGTACAAGGGTGTACAATCGTGTACAAGCTTGTACAAGTGTGTACAAGGGTGTACAGGTTTGTACAAGGTTGTACAAGTGTGTACAAGGGTGTACAAATGTGTACAAGGATGTAAAAGTTTGTACAAGTGTGTACAAGTTTGTACAAGGTTGTACAAGTGTGTACAAGGTTTTACAATTGTGTACAAGGTTGTACAAGTGTGTACAAGGTTGTACAAGTGTGTACAAGGTTGTACAAGTGTGTACAAGGTTGTACAAGTGTGTACAAGGTTGTACAAGTGTGTACAACTTGTACAAGTGTGTACAAGCTTGTACAAGTGTGTACAAGGTTGTACAAGTTTGTACAAGGTTGTACAAGTGTGTACAAGTTTGTACAAGTGTGTACAAGTTTGTACAAGGTTGTACAAATGTGTACAAGGGTGTACAAAAGTGTACAAGGGTGCACAAGTTTGAACAAAGGTGTACAAGTGTGTACAAGCTTGTACAAGTGTGTACAAGCTTGTACAAGTGTGTACAAGCTTGTACAAGTGTGTACAAGGGTGTACAGGTTTGTACAAGGTTGTACAAGTGTGTACAAGGGTGTACAAGTGTGTACAAGGTTGTACAAGTGTGTACAAGCTTGTACAAGTGTGTACAAGGGTGTACAAGTGTGTACAAGGTTGTACAAGTTTTTACATGGTTGTACAAGTGTGTACAAGGTTGTACAAGTGTGTACAAGGTTGTACAAGTGTGTACAAGGTTGTACAAGTGTGTACAAGGTTGTACAAGTGTGTACAAGGTTGTACAAGTGTGTACAAGGTTGTACAAGTATGTACAAGGTTGTACAAGTGTGTACAAGGTTGTACAAGTGTGTACAAGGTTGTACAAGTGTGTACAAGGTTGTACAAGTGTGTACAAGGTTGTACAAGTGTGTACAAGGTTGTACAAGTGTGTACAAGGTTGTACAAGTGTGTACAAGGTTGTACAAGTGTGTACAAGGGTGTACAAGTGTGTACAAGGTTGTACAAGTTTTTACAAGGTTGTACAAGTGTGTACAAGGGTGTAAAATCGTGTACAAGGATGTACAAGTTTGTACAAGTTTGTACAAGGTTGTACAAGTGTGTACAAGGATGTACAAGTTTGTACAAGGGTGTACAAGTGTGTACGATAAGTAAAAGTGTGTACAAGGGTGTACAAGGTTGTACAAGTGTGTACAAGGTTGTACAATTGTGTACAAGGCTGTACAACTGTGTACAAGGTTGTACAATTGTGTACAAGGCTGTACAAGTGTGTACAAGGTTGTACAAGTGTGTACAAGGTTGTACAAGTGTGTACAAGGATGTACAAGTTTGTACAAGGGTGTACAAGTGTGTACGATGTGTAAAAGTTTGTACAAGGGTGTACAAGGTTGTACAAGTGTGTACAAGGTTGTACAATTGTGTACAAGGCTGTACAATTTTGTACAAGGCTGTACAAGTGTGTACAAGGCTGTACAAGTGTGTACAAGGTTGTACAATTGTGTACAAGGCTGTACAAGTGTGTACAAGGTTGTACAAGTGTGTACAAGGTTGTACAATTGTGTATCAGGTTGTACAAGTGTGTACAAGGTTGTACAAGTGTGTACAAGGGTGTACAATCGTGTACAAGGATGTACAAGTTTGTAAAAGTTTGTACAAGTTTGTACAAGTTTGTACAAGGTTGTACAAGTGTGTACAAGGATGTACAAGTTTGTACAAGGGTGCACAAGTGTGTACAAGGGTGTACAATCGTGTACAAGCTTGTACAAGTGTGTACAAGGGTGTACAGGTTTGTACAAGGTTGTACAAGGTTGTACAAGTGTGTACAATGGTGTACAAATGTGTACAAGGATGTAAAAGTTTGTACAATTGTGTACAAGTTTGTACAAGGTTGTACAAGTGTGTACAAGGTTGTACAATTGTGTACAAGGCTGTACAAGTGTGTACAAGGTTGTACAAGTGTGTACAAGGTTGTACAAGTGTGTACAAGGTTGTACAAGTGTGTATCAGGTTGTACAAGTGTGTACAAGGTTGTACAAGTGTGTACAAGGGTGTACAATCGTGTACAAGGATGTACAAGTTTGTAAAAGTTTGTACAAGTTTGTACAAGTTTGTACAAGGTTGTACAAGTGTGTACAAGGATGTACAAGTTTGTACAAGGGTGCACAAGTGTGTACAAGGGTGTACAATCGTGTACAAGCTTGTACAAGTGTGTACAAGGGTGTACAGGTTTGTACAAGGTTGTACAAGGTTGTACAAGTGTGTACAAGGGTGTACAAATGTGTACAAGGTTGTACAAGTGTGTACAAGGTTGTACAAGTGTGTACAAGGTTGTACAAGTGTGTACAAGGTTGTACAAGTGTGTACAAGGTTGTACAAGTGTGTACAAGGTTGTACAAGTGTGTACAAGGGTGTACAAGTGTGTACAAGGTTGTACAAGTTTTTACAAGGTTGTACAAGTGTGTACAAGGGTGTAAAATCGTGTACAAGGATGTACAAGTTTGTACAGGTTTGTACAAGGTTGTACAAGTGTGTACAAGGATGTACAAGTGTGTACAAGGATGTACAAGTTTGTACAAGGGTGTACAAGTGTGTACGATAAGTAAAAGTGTGTACAAGGGTGTACAAGGTTGTACAAGTGTGTACAAGGTTGTACAATTGTGTACAAGGCTGTACAACTGTGTACAAGGTTGTACAATTGTGTACAAGGCTGTACAAGTGTGTACAAGGTTGTACAAGTGTGTACAAGGTTGTACAAGTGTGTACAAGGATGTACAAGTTTGTACAAGGGTGTACAAGTGTGTACGATGTGTAAAAGTTTGTACAAGGGTGTACAAGGTTGTACAAGTGTGTACAAGGTTGTACAAGTGTGTACAAGGATGTACAAGTTTGTACAAGGGTGTACAAGTGTGTACGATGTGTAAAAGTTTGTACAAGGGTGTACAAGGTTGTACAAGTGTGTACAAGGTTGTACAATTGTGTACAAGGCTGTACAAGTGTGTACAAGGTTGTACAATTTTGTACAAGGCTGTACAATTGTGTACAAGGTTGTACAAGTGTGTACAAGGCTGTACAATTGTGTACAAGGTTGTACAAGTGTGTACAAGGTTGTACAATTGTGTATCAGGTTGTACAAGTGTGTACAAGGTTGTACAAGTGTGTACAAGGGTGTACAATCGTGTACAAGGATGTACAAGTTTGTAAAAGTTTGTACAAGTTTGTACAAGTTTGTACAAGGTTGTACAAGTGTGTACAAGGATGTACAAGTTTGTACAAGGGTGCACAAGTGTGTACAAGGGTGTACAATCGTGTACAAGCTTGTACAAGTGTGTACAAGGGTGTACAGGTTTGTACAAGGTTGTACAAGGTTGTACAAGTGTGTACAAGGGTGTACAAATGTGTACAAGGATGTAAAAGTTTGTACAAGTGTGTACAAGTTTGTACAAGGTTGTACAAGTGTGTACAAGGTTTTACAATTGTGTACAAGGTTGTACAAGTGTGTACAAGGTTGTACAAGTGTGTACAAGGTTGTACAAGTGTGTACAAGGTTGTATAAGTGTGTACAACTTGTACAAGTGTGTACAAGCTTGTACAAGTGTGTACAAGGTTGTACAAGTGTGTACAAGGTTGTACAAGTGTGTACAAAGTTGTGCAATTGTGTACAAGGCTGTACAAGTGTGTACAAGGTTGTACAAGTGTGTACAAGGCTGTACAATTGTGTACAAGGTTGTACAAGTGTGTACAAGGTTGTACAGGTGTGTACAAGTTGTACAATTGTGTACAAGGCTGTACAAGTGTGTTCAAGGTTGTACAAGTGTGTACAAGGTTGTACAAGTGTGTACAAGGGTGTACAATTGTGTACAAGGATGTACAAGTGTGTACAAGGTTGTACAAGTGTGTACAAGGATGTACAAGTTTGTACAAGGGCTGTACAAGTGTGTACGAAGTGTAAATGTTTGTACAAGGGTGTACAAGTTTGTACAAGTGTGTACAAGGTTGTACAATTGTGTACAAGGCTGTACAAGTGTGTACAAGGTTGTACAATTTTGTACAAATCTGTACAAGTGTGTACAAGGTTGTACAAGTGTGTACAGGGCTCTACAATTGTGTACAAGGTTGTACAAGTGTGTACAAGGTTGTACAAGTGTGTACAAGGTTGTACAATTGTGTACAAGGCTGTACAAGTGTGTAAAAGGTTGTACAAGTGTGTACAAGGTTGTACAAGTGTGTACAAGGTTGTACAAGTGTGTACAAGGTTGTTCAAGTGTGTACAAGGTTGTACAAGTGTGTACGAGGTTTCACAATTGTGTACAAGGTTGTACAAGTGTGTACAAGGTTGTACAATTGTGTACAAGGCTGTACAATGTGTACAAGGTTGTACAAGGTTGTACAAGTGTGTACAAGGGTGTACAAGTTTTAACAAGGTTGTACAAGTGTGTACAAGGTTGTACAAGTGTGTACAAGGCTGTACAATTGTGTACAAGGTTGTACAAGTGTGTACAAGGTTGTACAAGTGTGTACAAGGTTGTACAATTGTGTACAAGGCTGTACAAGTGTGTACAAGGTTGTACAAGTGTGTACAAGGCTGTACAATTGTGTACAAGGTTGTACAAGTGTGTACAAGGTTGTACAAGTGTGTACAAGGTTGTACAATTGTGTACAAGACTGTACAAGTGTGTACAAAGTTGTGCAACTGTGTACAAGGTTGTACAAGTGTGTACAAGGTTGTACAATTGTGTACAAGGTTGTACAAGTGTGTACAAGGTTGTACAAGTGTGTACAAGGGTGTACAATCGTGTACAAGGATGTACAAGTTTGTACAAGATTGTACAAGTGTGTACTGGGTTGTACAAGTGTGTACAAGATTGTATAAGTTTGTACAAGGTTGTACAAGTGTGTACAAGGGTTTACAAGTGTGTACAAATGTGTACAATTGTGTACAGGGGTGTACAAGTTTGTACAAGGGTGTACAAGTTTTACAAGGTTGTTCAAGTGTGTACAAGGTTGTACAAGTTGTGTACTGGGTTGTACAAGTGTGTACAAGATTGTATAAGTTTGTACAAGGTTGTACAAGTGTGTACAAGGGTGTACAAGTGTGTACAAATGTGTACAAGTGTGTACAGGGGTGTACAAGTTTGTACAAGGGTGTACAAGTTTTACAAGGTTGTACAAGTGTGTACAAGGTTGTACAAGTTGTGTACAAGGTTGTACATGTGTGTACAAGGGTGTACAAGTGTGTACAAGGTTGTACAAGTGTGTACAAGCTTGTACAAGTGTGTACAAGGGTGTACAAGTGTGTACAAGGTTGTACAAGTTTTTACAAGGTTGTACAAGTGTGTACAAGGCGGTAAAATCGTGTACAAGGATGTACAAGTTTGTACAAGTTTGTACAAGGTTGTACAAGTGTGTACAAGGATGTACAAGTTTGTACAAGGGTGTACAAGTGTGTACGATAAGTAAAAGTGTGTACAAGGGTGTACAAGGTTGTACAAGTGTGTACAAGGTTGTACAATTGTGTACAAGGCTGTACAAGTGTGTACAAGGTTGTACAATTGTGTACAAGGCTGTACAAGTGTGTACAAGATTGTACAAGTGTGTACAAGGTTGTACAAGTGTGTACAAGGATGTACAAGTTTGTACAAGGGTGTACAAGTGTGTACGATGTGTAAAAGTTTGTACAAGGGTGTACAAGGTTGTACAAGTGTGTACAAGGTTGTACAATTGTGTACAAGGCTGTACAAGTGTGTACAAGGTTGTACAATTTTGTACAAGGCTGTACAAGTGTGTACAAGGTTGTACAAGTGTGTACAAGGCTGTACAATTGTGTACAAGGTTGTACAAGTGTGTACAAGGTTGTACAAGTGTGTACAAGGTTGTACAATTGTGTACAAGGCTGTACAAGTGTGTACAAGGTTGTACAAGTGTGTACAAGGTTGTACAAGTGTGTACAAGGTTGTACAAGTGTGTACAAGGTTGTACAAGTGTGTACAAGGTTGTACAAGTGTGTACAAGGTTGTACAATTGTGTATCAGGTTGTACAAGTGTGTACAAGGTTGTACAAGTGTGTACAAGGGTGTACAATCGTGTACAAGGATGTACAAGTTTGTAAAAGTTTGTACAAGTTTGTACAAGTTTGTACAAGGTTGTACAAGTGTGTACAAGGATGTACAAGTTTGTACAAGGGTGCACAAGTGTGTACAAGGGTGTACAATCGTGTACAAGCTTGTACAAGTGTGTACAAGGGTGTACAGGTTTGTACAAGGTTGTACAAGTGTGTACAAGGGTGTACAAATGTGTACAAGGATGTAAAAGTTTGTACAAGTGTGTACAAGTTTGTACAAGGTTGTACAAGTGTGTACAAGGTTTTACAATTGTGTACAAGGTTGTACAAGTGTGTACAAGGTTGTACAAGTGTGTACAAGGTTGTACAAGTGTGTACAACTTGTACAAGTGTGTACAAGCTTGTACAAGTGTGTACAAGGTTGTACAAGTTTGTACAAGGTTGTACAAGTGTGTACAAGTTTGTACAAGTGTGTACAAGTTTGTACAAGGTTGTACAAATGTGTACAAGGGTGTACAAAAGTGTACAAGGGTGCACAAGTTTGAACAAAGGTGTACAAGTGTGTACAAGCTTGTACAAGTGTGTACAAGCTTGTACAAGTGTGTACAAGCTTGTACAAGTGTGTACAAGGGTGTACAGGTTTGTACAAGGTTGTACAAGTGTGTACAAGGGTGTACAAGTGTGTACAAGGTTGTACAAGTGTGTACAAGCTTGTACAAGTGTGTACAAGGGTGTACAAGTGTGTACAAGGTTGTACAAGTTTTTACATGGTTGTACAAGTGTGTACAAGGTTGTACAAGTGTGTACAAGGTTGTACAAGTGTGTACAAGGTTGTACAAGTGTGTACAAGGTTGTACAAGTATGTACAAGGTTGTACAAGTGTGTACAAGGTTGTACAAGTGTGTACAAGGTTGTACAAGTGTGTACAAGGTTGTACAAGTGTGTACAAGGTTGTACAAGTGTGTACAAGGTTGTACAAGTGTGTACAAGGTTGTACAAGTGTGTACAAGGTTGTACAAGTGTGTACAAGGGTGTACAAGTGTGTACAAGGTTGTACAAGTTTTTACAAGGTTGTACAAGTGTGTACAAGGGTGTAAAATCGTGTACAAGGATGTACAAGTTTGTACAAGTTTGTACAAGGTTGTACAAGTGTGTACAAGGATGTACAAGTTTGTACAAGGGTGTACAAGTGTGTACGATAAGTAAAAGTGTGTACAAGGGTGTACAAGGTTGTACAAGTGTGTACAAGGTTGTACAATTGTGTACAAGGCTGTACAACTGTGTACAAGGTTGTACAATTGTGTACAAGGCTGTACAAGTGTGTACAAGGTTGTACAAGTGTGTACAAGGTTGTACAAGTGTGTACAAGGATGTACAAGTTTGTACAAGGGTGTACAAGTGTGTACGATGTGTAAAAGTTTGTACAAGGGTGTACAAGGTTGTACAAGTGTGTACAAGTTTGTACAATTGTGTACAAGGCTGTACAATTTTGTACAAGGCTGTACAAGTGTGTACAAGGCTGTACAAGTGTGTACAAAGTTGTACAATTGTGTACAAGGCTGTACAAGTGTGTACAAGGTTGTACAAGTGTGTACAAGGTTGTACAATTGTGTATCAGGTTGTACAAGTGTGTACAAGGTTGTACAAGTGTGTACAAGGGTGTACAATCGTGTACAAGGATGTACAAGTTTGTAAAAGTTTGTACAAGTTTGTACAAGTTTGTACAAGGTTGTACAAGTGTGTACAAGGATGTACAAGTTTGTACAAGGGTGCACAAGTGTGTACAAGGGTGTACAATCGTGTACAAGCTTGTACAAGTGTGTACAAGGGTGTACAGGTTTGTACAAGGTTGTACAAGGTTGTACAAGTGTGTACAATGGTGTACAAATGTGTACAAGGATGTAAAAGTTTGTACAATTGTGTACAAGTTTGTACAAGGTTGTACAAGTGTGTACAAGGTTGTACAAGTGTGTACAAGGTTGTACAAGTGTGTATCAGGTTGTACAAGTGTGTACAAGGTTGTACAAGTGTGTACAAGGGTGTACAATCGTGTACAAGGATGTACAAGTTTGTAAAAGTTTGTACAAGTTTGTACAAGTTTGTACAAGGTTGTACAAGTGTGTACAAGGATGTACAAGTTTGTACAAGGGTGCACAAGTGTGTACAAGGGTGTACAATCGTGTACAAGCTTGTACAAGTGTGTACAAGGGTGTACAGGTTTGTACAAGGTTGTACAAGGTTGTACAAGTGTGTACAAGGGTGTACAAATGTGTACAAGGTTGTACAAGTGTGTACAAGGTTGTACAAGTGTGTACAAGGTTGTACAAGTGTGTACAAGGTTGTACAAGTGTGTACAAGGTTGTACAAGTGTGTACAAGGTTGTACAAGTGTGTACAAGGGTGTACAAGTGTGTACAAGGTTGTACAAGTTTTTACAAGGTTGTACAAGTGTGTACAAGGGTGTAAAATCGTGTACAAGGATGTACAAGTTTGTACAAGTTTGTACAAGGTTGTACAAGTGTGTACAAGGATGTACAAGTGTGTACAAGGATGTACAAGTGTGTACAAGGATGTACAAGTTTGTACAAGGGTGTACAAGTGTGTACGATAAGTAAAAGTGTGTACAAGGGTGTACAAGGTTGTACAAGTGTGTACAAGGTTGTACAATTGTGTACAAGGCTGTACAACTGTGTACAAGGTTGTACAATTGTGTACAAGGCTGTACAAGTGTGTACAAGGTTGTACAAGTGTGTACAAGGTTGTACAAGTGTGTACAAGGATGTACAAGTTTGTACAAGGGTGTACAAGTGTGTACGATGTGTAAAAGTTTGTACAAGGGTGTACAAGGTTGTACAAGTGTGTACAAGGTTGTACAAATGTGTACAAGGCTGTACAATTTTGTACAAGGCTGTACAAGTGTGTACAAGGCTGTACAAGTGTGTACAAGGTTGTACAATTGTGTACAAGGCTGTACAATTGTGTACAAGGTTGTACAAGTGTAAACAAGGTTGTACAAGTGTGTACAAGGTTGTACAATTGTGTACAAGGCTGTACAAGTGTGTACAAGGTTGTACAAGTGTGTACAAGGTTGTACAAGTGTGTACAAGGTTGTACAATAGTGTGTCAGGTTGTACAAGTGTGTACAAGGTTGTACAAGTGTGTACAAGGGTGTACAATCGTGTACAAGGATGTACAAGTTTGTACAAGTTTGTACAAGTTTGTACAAGGTTGTACAAGTGTGTACAAGGATGTACAAGTTTGTACAAGGGAGTACAAGTTTGTACAAGATTGTACAAGTGTGTACTGGGTTGTACAAGTGTGTACAAGATTGTATAAGTTTGTACAAGGTTGTACAAGTGTGTACAAGGGTGTACAAGTGTGTACAAATGTGTACAAGTTTTACAAGGTTGTACAAGTGTGTACAAGGTTGTACAAGTTGTGTACAAGGTTGTACATGTGTGTACAAGGGTGTACAAGTTTTTACAAGGCTGTACAAGTGTGTACAAGGTTGTACAAGGTTGTACAAGGCTGTACAAGTGTGTACAAGGTTGTACAAGGTTGTACAAGTGTGTACAAGGGTGTACAAGTTTTTACAAGGTTGTACAAGTGTGTACAAGGTTGTACAAGTGTGTACAAGGCTGTACAATTGTGTACAAGGTTGTACAATTGTGTACAAGGCTGTACAAGTGTGTACAAGGTTGTACAATTTTGTACAAGGGTGTACAAGTGTGTACGATGTGTAAAAGTTTGTACAAGGGTGTACAAGGTTGTACAAGTGTGTACAAGGTTGTACAATTGTGTACAAGGCTGTACAATTTTGTACAAGGCTGTACAAGTGTGTACAAGGTTGTACAAGTGTGTACAAGGTTGTACAAGTGTGTACAAGGTTGTACAAGTGTGTACAAGGTTGTACAAATGTGTACAAGGATGTAAAAGTTTGTACAAGTGTGTACAAGTTTGTACAAGGTTGTACAAGTGTGTACAAGGTTGTACAATTGTGTACAAGGCTGTACAAGTGTGTACAAGGTTGTACAAGTGTGTACAAGGTTGTACAAGTGTGTACAAGGTTGTACAAGTGTGTATCAGGTTGTACAAGTGTGTACAAGGTTGTACAAGTGTGTACAAGGTTGTACAAGTGTGTACAAGGTTGTACAAGTGTGAACAAGGTTGTACAAGTGTGTATCAGGTTGTACAAGTGTGTACAAGGATGTACAAGTGTGTACAAGGTTGTACAAGTGTGTACAAGGATGTACAAGTTTGTACAAGGTTGTACAAGTGTGTACAAGGATGTACAAGTTTGTACAAGGGTGCACAAGTGTGTACAAGGGTGAACAATCGTGTACAAGCTTGTACAAGTGTGTACAAGGGTGTACAGGTTTGTACAAGGTTGTACAAGGTTGTACAAGTGTGTACAAGGGTGTACAAATGTGTACAAGGTTGTACAAGTGTGTACAAGGTTGTACAAGTGTGTACAAGGTTGTACAAGTGTGTACAAGGTTGTACAAGTGTGTACAAGGTTGTACAAGTGTGTACAAGGTTGTACAAGTGTGTACAAGGGTGTACAAGTGTGTACAAGGTTGTACAAGTTTTTACAAGGTTGTACAAGTGTGTACAAGGGTGTAAAATCGTGTACAAGGATGTACAAGTTTGTACAAGTTTGTACAAGGTTGTACAAGTGTGTACAAGGATGTACAAGTTTGTACAAGGGTGTACAAGTGTGTACGATAAGTAAAAGTGTGTACAAGGGTGTACAAGGTTGTACAAGTGTGTACAAGGTTGTACAATTGTGTACAAGGCTGTACAACTGTGTACAAGGTTGTACAATTGTGTACAAGGCTGTACAAGTGTGTACAAGGTTGTACAAGTGTGTACAAGGTTGTACAAGTGTGTACAAGGATGTACAAGTTTGTACAAGGGTGTACAAGTGTGTACGATGTGTAAAAGTTTGTACAAGGGTGTACAAGGTTGTACAAGTGTGTACAAGGTTGTACAAATGTGTACAAGGCTGTACAATTTTGTACAAGGCTGTACAAGTGTGTACAAGGCTGTACAAGTGTGTACAAGGTTGTACAATTGTGTACAAGGCTGTACAATTGTGTACAAGGTTGTACAAGTGTAAACAAGGTTGTACAAGTGTGTACAAGGTTGTACAATTGTGTACAAGGCTGTACAAGTGTGTACAAGGTTGTACAAGTGTGTACAAGGTTGGACAAGTGTGTACAAGGTTGTACAATAGTGTGTCAGGTTGTACAAGTGTGTACAAGGTTGTACAAGTGTGTACAAGGGTGTACAATCGTGTACAAGGATGTACAAGTTTGTACAAGTTTGTACAAGTTTGTACAAGGTTGTACAAGTGTGTACAAGGATGTACAAGTTTGTACAAGGGAGTACAAGTTTGTACAAGATTGTACAAGTGTGTACTGGGTTGTACAAGTGTGTACAAGATTGTATAAGTTTGTACAAGGTTGTACAAGTGTGTACAAGGGTGTACAAGTGTGTACAAATGTGTACAAGTTTTACAAGGTTGTACAAGTGTGTACAAGGTTGTACAAGTTGTGTACAAGGTTGTACATGTGTGTACAAGGGTGTACAAGTTTTTACAAGGCTGTACAAGTGTGTACAAGGTTGTACAAGGTTGTACAAGGCTGTACAAGTGTGTACAAGGTTGTACAAGGTTGTACAAGTGTGTACAAGGGTGTACAAGTTTTTACAAGGTTGTACAAGTGTGTACAAGGTTGTACAAGTGTGTACAAGGCTGTACAATTGTGTACAAGGTTGTACAAGTGTGTACAAGGTTGTACAAGTGTGTACAAGGTTGTACAATTGTGTACAAGGCTGTACAAGTGTGTACAAGGTTGTACAAGTGTGTACAAGGCTGTACAATTGTGTACAAGGTTGTACAAGTGTGTACAAGGTTGTACAAGTGTGTACAAGGTTGTACAATTGTGTACAAGGCTGTACAAGTGTGTTCAAGGTTGTACAAGTGTGTACAAGGTTGTACAAGTGTGTACAAGGGTGTACAATTGTGTACAAGGATGTACAAGTGTGTACAAGGTTGTACAAGTGTGTACAAGGATGTACAAGTTTGTACAAGGGCTGTACAAGTGTGTACGATGTGTAAAAGTTTGTACAAGGGTGTACAAGTTTGTACAAGTGTGTACAAGGTTGTACAATTGTGTACAAGGCTGTACAAGTGTGTACAAGGTTGTACAATTTTGTACAAGGCTGTACAAGTGTGTACAAGGTTGTACAAGTGTGTTCAAGGCTGTACAATTGTGTACAAGGTTGTACAAGTGTGTACAAGGTTGTACAAGTGTGTACAAGGTTGTACAATTGTGTACAAGGCTGTACAAGTGTGTACAAGGTTGTACAAGTGTGTACAAGGTTGTACAAGTGTGTACAAGGTTGTACAATTGTGTACAAGGTTGTACAAGTGTGTACAAGGTTGTACAAGTGTGTACAAGGGTGTACAAGTGTGTACAAGGTTGTACAAGTGTGTACAAGCTTTTACAAGTGTGTACAAGGGTGTACAAGTGTGTACAAGTTTGTACAAGTTTGTACAAGGTTGTACAAAAGTGTACAAGGTTATACAATTGTGTACAAGGTTGTACAAGTGTGTACAAGGTTGTACAAGTGTGTACACGCTTTTACAAGTGTGTACAAGGGTGTACAAGTGTGTACAAGTTTGTACAAGTTTGTACAAGGTTGTACAAGTGTGTACAAGGTTGTACAAGTGTGTACAAGGTTGTACAAGTGTGTACAAGGTTGTACAAGTGTGTACAAGGTTGTACAAGTGTGTACAAGGTTGTACAAGTGTGTACAAGTTTTTAAATTGTGTACATGGGTGTACAATTGTGTACAAGGCTGTACAAGTGTGTACAAGGTTGTACAAGTGTGTACAAGGTTGTAACAGGGGGTACAAGGTTGTACAAGTGTGTACAAGGTTGTACAAGTGTGTACAAGGGTGAACAGGTTTGTACAATGTTGTACAAGTGTGTACAAGTTTGTACAAGGTTGTACAAGTGTGTACAAGGGTGTACAAGTGTGTACAAGGGTGCACAAGTGTGTACAAGGGTGTACAATCGTGTACAAGCTTGTACAAGTGTGTACAAGGGTGTACAGGTTTGTACAAGGTTGTACAAGTGTGTACAAGGGTGTACAAATGTGTACAAGGATGAAAAGGTTGTACAAGTGTGTACAAGTTTGTAAAAGTTTGTACAAGTTTGTACAAGTTTGTACAAGGTTGTACAAGTGTGTACAAGGATGTACAAGTTTGTACAAGGGTGCACAAGTGTGTACAAGGGTGTACAATCGTGTACAAGCTTGTACAAGTGTGTACAAGGGTGTACAGGTTTGTACAAGGTTGTACAAGGTTGTACAAGTGTGTACAAGGGTGTACAAATGTGTACAAGGTTGTACAAGTGTGTACAAGGTTGTACAAGTGTGTACAAGGTTGTACAAGTGTGTACAAGGTTGTACAAGTGTGTACAAGGTTGTACAAGTGTGTACAAGGGTGTACAAGTGTGTACAAGGTTGTACAAGTTTTTACAAGGTTGTACAAGTGTGTACAAGGGTGTAAAATCGTGTACAAGGATGTACAAGTTTGTACAAGTTTGTACAAGGTTGTACAAGTGTGTACAAGGATGTACAAGTTTGTACAAGGGTGTACAAGTGTGTACGATAAGTAAAAGTGTGTACAAGGGTGTACAAGGTTGTACAAGTGTGTACAAGGTTGTACAATTGTGTACAAGGCTGTACAACTGTGTACAAGGTTGTACAATTGTGTACAAGGCTGTACAAGTGTGTACAAGGTTGTACAAGTGTGTACAAGGTTGTACAAGTGTGTACAAGGATGTACAAGTTTGTACAAGGGTGTACAAGTGTGTACGATGTGTAAAAGTTTGTACAAGGGTGTACAAGGTTGTACAAGTGTGTACAAGGTTGTACAAATGTGTACAAGGCTGTACAATTTTGTACAAGGCTGTACAAGTGTGTACAAGGCTGTACAAGTGTGTACAAGGTTGTACAATTGTGTACAAGGCTGTACAATTGTGTACAAGGTTGTACAAGTGTAAACAAGGTTGTACAAGTGTGTACAAGGTTGTACAATTGTGTACAAGGCTGTACAAGTGTGTACAAGGTTGTACAAGTGTGTACAAGGTTGTACAAGTGTGTACAAGGTTGTACAATAGTGTGTCAGGTTGTACAAGTGTGTACAAGGTTGTACAAGTGTGTACAAGGGTGTACAATCGTGTACAAGGATGTACAAGTTTGTACAAGTTTGTACAAGTTTGTACAAGGTTGTACAAGTGTGTACAAGGATGTACAAGTTTGTACAAGGGAGTACAAGTTTGTACAAGATTGTACAAGTGTGTACTGGGTTGTACAAGTGTGTACAAGATTGTATAAGTTTGTACAAGGTTGTACAAGTGTGTACAAGGGTGTACAAGTGTGTACAAATGTGTACAAGTTTTACAAGGTTGTACAAGTGTGTACAAGGTTGTACAAGTTGTGTACAAGGTTGTACATTAGTGTACAAGGGTGTACAAGTTTTTACAAGGCTGTACAAGTGTGTACAAGGTTGTACAAGGTTGTACAAGGCTGTACAAGTGTGTACAAGGTTGTACAAGGTTGTACAAGTGTGTACAAGGGTGTACAAGTTTTTACAAGGTTGTACAAGTGTGTACAAGGTTGTACAAGTGTGTACAAGGCTGTACAATTGTGTACAAGGTTGTACAAGTGTGTACAAGGTTGTACAAGTGTGTACAAGGTTGTACAAGTGTGTACAGGTTGTACAATTGTGTACAAGGCTGTACAAGTGTGTACAAGGTTGTACAAGTGTGTACAAGGTTGTGTACAAGGTGTACAGTAGTTGTACAAGGTTGTACAAGTGTGTACAAGGTTGTACAATGTGTACAAGCTGTACAAGTGTTGTAACAAGGTTGTACAAGTGTGTACAAGGTGTACAAGTGTGTACAAGTGTGTACAAGTGTAGTGTACAAGTTGTACAAGTGTGTACAAGTTGTACAAGTGTGTACAAGGTTGTACAAGTGTACAGGTGTACAAGTGTGTACAAGGTGTACAAGGTTGTACAAGTGTGTACAAGGTTGTACAATTGTACAAGTGCTGTACAAGGTGTACAAGTGTGTACAAGTTGTACAAGTGTGTACAAGGTTGTACAAGTGTGTACAAGTGTCAGTGTACAAGTGTGTACAAGGTTGTACAAGTGTGTACAAGGTTGTACAAGTGTGTACAAGGTTGTACAATTGTGTACAAGGTTGTACAAGTGTGTACAAGGTTGTACAAGTGTGTACAAGGTTGTACAAGTGTGTACAAGGTTGTACAATGTGTACAAGGTTGTACAAGTGTGTACAAGGTTGTACAAGTGTGTACAAGGTTGTACAAGTGTGTACAAGGTTGTACAAGTGTGTACAAGTTTGTACAAGTGTGTACAAGGGTGTACAAGTGTGTACAAGTTTGTACAAGTTTGTACAAGGTACAAGTGTACAAGTTGTACAAGTGTGTACAAGGTTGTACAAGTGTGTACAAGGTTGTACAAGTGTGTACAAGGCTTGTACAAGTGTACAAGTGTGTACAAGGTTGTACAAGTGTGTACAAGGTTGTACAAGTGTGTACAAGGTTGTACAAGTGTGTACAAGGTGTACAAGTGTGTACAAGTGTGTACAAGGTTGTACAAGTGTGTACAAGGTTGTACAAGTGTGTACAAGTTGTAAATTGTGTACAAGGTGTGTACAATGTGTACAAGGCTTAGGTGTACAAGGTGTGTACAAGGTTGTACAAGTGTGTACAAGGTTGTACAAGTGTGTACAAGGTGTGTACAAGTGTGTACAAGTGTGTACAAGGTGTGTACAAGGTTTGTACAAGTGTGTACAAGTGTGTACAAGTTTGTACAAGTGTGTACAAGTGTGTACAAGGTTGTACAAGTGTGTACAAGGGTGTACAAGTGTGTACAAGGTGTACAAGTGTACAAGTGTGTACAAGGTTGTACAAGTGTACAAGTGTGTACAAGGGTGTACAAGTGTTGTACAAGGTTGTACAAGTGTGTACAAGGTTGTACAAGTGTGTACAAGGTTTGTACAAGGTGTACAAGTGTGTACAAGGTTGTACAAGTGTGTACACAAGGTTGTACAAGTGTGTACAAGGTTGTACAAGTGTGTACAAGGTTGTACAAGTTGTACAAGTGTGTACAAGGTTGTACAAGTGTGTACAAGTGTTGTACAAGGTTGTACAAGTGTGTACAAGTTTGTACAAGTGTGTACAAGTGTGTACAAGGTTGTACAAGGTTGTACAAGTGTGTACAAGGTGTACAAGTGTGTACAAGTTGTACAAGGTGTACAAGTTGTACAAGGTTGTACAAGTGTGTACAAGCTTGTACAAGGTGTAGGTGTACAAGGTTTGTACAAGGTTGTACAAGTGTGTACAAGGTTGTACAAGTTGTACAAGTGTGTACAAGTTTGTACAAGTGTGTACAAGTGTGTACAAGGTTGTACAAGTGTGTACAAGGGTGTACAAGTGTGTACAAGGCTTGTACAAGTGTGTACAAGGTTGTACAAGTGTGTACAAGGTTGTACAAGTTTGTTACATGGTTGTACAAGTGTGTACAAGGTTGTACAAGTGTGTACAAGTTACAAGTGTGTACAAGGTTGTACAAGTGTGTACAAGGTTGTACAAGTGTGTACAAGGTTGTACAAGTGTGTACAAGGTTGTACAAGTGTGTAAAAGGTTGTACAAGTGTGTACAAGGTTGTACAAGTGTGTACAAGGTTGTACAAGTGTGTACAAGGTTGTACAAGTGTGTACAAGGTTGTACAAGTGTGTACAAGGTTGTACAAGTGTGTACAAGGTTGTACAAGTGTGTACAAGGGTGTAAAATCGTGTACAAGGATGTACAAGTTTGTACAAGTTTGTACAAGGTTGTACAAGTGTGTACAAGGATGTACAAGTTTGTACAAGGGTGTACAAGTGTGTACGATAAGTAAAAGTGTGTACAAGGGTGTACAAGGTTGTACAAGTGTGTACAAGGTTTTACAATTTTGTACAAGGCTGTACAAGTGTGTACAAGGTTGTACAAGTGTGTACAAGGTTGTACAAGTGTGTACAAGGTTGTACAATTGTGTACAAGGCTGTACAAGTGTGTACAAGGTTGTACAAGTGTGTACAAGGCTGTACTATTGTGTACAAGGTTGTACAAGTGTGTACAAGGTTGTACAAGTGTGTACAAGGTTGTACAATTGTGTACAAGGCTGTACAAGTGTGTTCAAGGTTGTAATAGTGTGTACAAGGTTGTACAAGTGTGTACAAGGGTGTACAATTGTGTACAAGGATGTACAAGTGTGTACAAGGTTGTACAAGTGTGTACAAGGATGTACAAGTTTGTACAAGGGCTGTACAAGTGTGTACGATGTGTAAAAGTTTGTACAAGGGTGTACAAGTTTGTACAAGTGTGTACAAGGTTGTACAATTGTGTACAAGGCTG
>NW_026542915.1:0-102125 GCF_028750875.1 Macrosteles quadrilineatus
TGTACAAGGGTGTACAAGTATGTACAAGAATGTACAATTTTGTACAAGTGTGTACAAGTTTGTAAAAGGTTGTACAAGTGTGTACAAGGGTGTACAAGTGTGTACAAGGTTGTACAAGTGTGTACAAACTTGAACAAGTGTGTACAAGGTTGTACAAGTGTGTACAAGGTTGTACAAGTGTGTACAAGGTTGCACAAGTGTGTACAAGAGTGTACAATCGTGTACAAGCTTGTACAAGTGTGTACAAGGGTGTACAGGTTTGTACAAATTTGTACAAGTGTGTACAAGGTTGTACAAGTGTGTACAAGGGTGTACAAGTTTGTACAAGTGTGTACAAGTTTGTACAAGTGTGTACAAGTTTGTACAAGTTTGTACAAATGTATACAAGGGTGTACAAAAGTGTACAAGGGTGCACAAGTTTGTACAAGGGTGTACAAGTGTGTACAAGCTTGTACAAGTGTGTACAAGCTTGTACAAGTGTGTACAAGGTTGTACAGGTTTGTACAATTTTGTACAAGTGTTTACAAGGGTGTACAAGTATGTACAAGAATGTACAAGTTTGTACAAGTGTGTACAAGTTTGTAAAAGGTTGTACATGTGTGTACAAGGGTGTACAAGTGTGTACAAGGGTGCACAAGTGTGTACAAGGGTGTACAATCGTGTACAAGCTTGTACAAGTGTGTACAAGGGTGTACAGGTTTGTACAAGGTTGTACAAGTGTGTACAAGGGTGTACAAATGTATACAAGGATGTAAAAGTTTGTACAAGTGTGTACAAGTTTGTACAAGGTTGTACAAGTAAGTACAAGTTTGTACAGAAATGTACAAGTGTGTACAAGGTTTTACAATTGTGTAAAAGGTTGTACAAGTGTGTACAAGGTTGTACAAGTGTGTACAAGCTTGTACAAGTGTGTACAAGGTTGTACAAGTGTGTACAAGGTTGTACAAGTGTGTACAAGCTTGTACAAGTGTGTACAAGGTTGTACAAGTGTGTACAAGGTTGTTCAAGTGTGTACATGTTTGTACAAGTGTGTTTAAGTTTGTACAAGGTTGTACAAATGTGTACAAGGGTGTACAAAAGTGTTCAAGGGTGCACAAGTTTGTACAAGGGTGTACAAGTGTGTACAAGCTTGTACAAGTGTGTACAAGCTTGTACAAGTGTGTACAAGGGTGTACAGGTTTGTACAAGGTTGTACAAGTGTGTACAAGGGTGTACAAGTATGTACAA
Organism: Macrosteles quadrilineatus; assembly: GCF_028750875.1. Taxonomy (NCBI): domain Eukaryota; kingdom Metazoa; phylum Arthropoda; class Insecta; order Hemiptera; family Cicadellidae; genus Macrosteles; species Macrosteles quadrilineatus. The sequence goes on from NW_026542915.1 coordinate 1,228, forward strand.
GAATGTAAAATTTTGTACAAGTGTGTACAAGGGTGTACAAGTAGGTGCACAAGGTTGTAAAAGTGTGTACAAGGTTTTACAATTGTGTACAAGGTTGTACAAGTGTGTACAAGGTTGTACAAGTGTGTACAAGGTTGTACAAGTGTACACAAGTTTGTACAAGTGTGTACAAGTTTGTACAAGTGTGTACAAGTTTGTACAAGGTTGTACAAATGTGTACAAGGGTGTACAAAAGTGTACAAGGGTGCACAAGTTTGTACAAGGGTGTACAAGTGTGTACAAGCTTGTACAAGTGTGTACAAGCTTGTACAAGTGTGTACAAGGGTGTACAGGTTTGTACAAGGTTGTACAAGTGTGTACAAGGGTGTACAAGTATGTACAAGAATGTACAATTTTGTACAAGTGTGTACAAGTTTGTAAAAGGTTGTACAAGTGTGTACAAGGGTGTACAAGTGTGTACAAGGTTGTACAAGTGTGTACAAGCTTGAACAAGTGTGTACAAGGTTGTACAAGTGTGTACAAGGTTGTACAAGTGTGTACAAGGTTGCACAAGTGTGTACAAAAGTGTACAATCGTGTACAAGCTTGTACAAGTGTGTACAAGGGTGTACAGGTTTGTACAAGGTTGTACAAGTGTGTACAAGGTTGTACAAGTGTGTACAAGGGTGTACAAGTTTGTACAAGTGTGTACAAGGTTGTACAAGTGTGTACAAGGTTGTTCAAGTGTGTACATGTTTGTACAAGTGTGTTTAAGTTTGTACAAGGTTGTACAAATGTGTACAAGGGTGTACAAAAGTGTTCAAGGGTGCACAAGTTTGTACAAGGGTGTACAAGTGTGTACAAGCTTGTACAAGTGTGTACAAGCTTGTACAAGTGTGTACAAGCTTGTACAAGTGTGTACAAGGGTGTACAGGTTTGTACAAGGTTGTACAAGTGTGTACAAGGGTGTACAAGTATGTACAAGAATGTAAAATTTTGTACAAGTGTGTACAAGGGTGTACAAGTGTGTACAAGGTTGTACAAGTGTGTACAAGGTTTTACAATTGTGTACAAGGTTGTACAAGTGTGTACAAGGTTGTACAAGTGTGTACGAGGTTGTACAAGTGTGTACAAGGTTGTACAAGTGTGTACAAGGTTGTACAAGTGTGTACAAGGTTGTACAAGTGTACACAAGTTTGTACAAGTGTGTACAAGTTTGTACAAGTGTGTACAAGTTTGTACAAGGTTGTACAAATGTGTACAAGGGTGTACAAAAGTGTACAAGGGTGCACAAGTTTGTACAAGGGTGTACAAGTGTGTACAAGGGTGTACAAGTGTGTACAAGGTTGTACAAGTGTGTACAAGCTTGAACAAGTGTGTACAAGGTTGTACAAGTGTGTACAAGGTTGTACAAGTGTGTACAAGGTTGCACAAGTGTGTACAAGAGTGTACAATCGTGTACAAGCTTGTACAAGTGTGTACAAGGGTGTACAGGTTTGTACAAGGTTGTACAAGTGTGTACAAGGGTGTACAAGTATGTACAAGAATGTACAATTTTGTACAAGTGTGTACAAGTTTGTAAAAGGTTGTACAAGTGTGTACAAGGGTGTACAAGTGTGTACAAGGTTGTACAAGTGTGTACAAACTTGAACAAGTGTGTACAAGGTTGTACAAGTGTGTACAAGGTTGTACAAGTGTGTACAAGGTTGCACAAGTGTGTACAAGAGTGTACAATCGTGTACAAGCTTGTACAAGTGTGTACAAGGGTGTACAGGTTTGTACAAATTTGTACAAGTGTGTACAAGGTTGTACAAGTGTGTACAAGGGTGTACAAGTTTGTACAAGTGTGTACAAGTTTGTACAAGTGTGTACAAGTTTGTACAAGTTTGTACAAATGTATACAAGGGTGTACAAAAGTGTACAAGGGTGCACAAGTTTGTACAAGGTTGTACAAGTGTGTACAAGCTTGTACAAGTGTGTACAAGCTTGTACAAGTGTGTACAAGGTTGTACAGGTTTGTACAATTTTGTACAAGTGTTTACAAGGGTGTACAAGTATGTACAAGAATGTACAAGTTTGTACAAGTGTGTACAAGTTTGTAAAAGGTTGTACATGTGTGTACAAGGGTGTACAAGTATGTACAAGGGTGCACAAGTGTGTACAAGGGTGTACAATCGTGTACAAGCTTGTACAAGTGTGTACAAGGGTGTACAGGTTTGTACAAGGTTGTACAAGTGTGTACAAGGGTGTACAAATGTATACAAGGATGTAAAAGTTTGTACAAGTGTGTACAAGTTTGTACAAGGTTGTACAAGTAAGTACAAGTTTGTACAAGAATGTACAAGTGTGTACAAGGTTTTACAATTGTGTAAAAGGTTGTACAAGTGTGTACAAGGTTGTACAAGTGTGTACAAGCTTGTACAAGTGTGTACAAGGTTGTACAAGTGTGTACAAGGTTGTACAAGTGTGTACAAGCTTGTACAAGTGTGTACAAGGTTGTACAAGTGTGTACAAGGTTGTACAAGTGTGTACAAGGTTGTACAAGTGTGTACAAGCTTGTACAAGTGTGTACAAGGTTGTACAAGTGTGTACAAGGTTGTTCAAGTGTGTACATGTTTGTACAAGTGTGTTTAAGTTTGTACAAGGTTGTACAAATGTGTACAAGGGTGTACAAAAGTGTTCAAGGGTGCACAAGTTTGTACAAGGGTGTACAAGTGTGTACAAGCTTGTACAAGTGTGTACAAGCTTGTACAAGTGTGTACAAGGGTGTACAGGTTTGTACAAGGTTGTACAAGTGTGTACAAGGGTGTACAAGTATGTACAAGAATTTAAAATTTTGTACAAGTGTGTACAAGGGTGTACAAGTGTGTACAAGGTTGTACAAGTGTGTACAAGGTTGTACAAGTGTGTACGAGGTTGTACAAGTGTGTACAAGGTTGTACAAGTGTGTACAAGGTTGTACAAGTGTGTACAAGGTTGTACAAGTGTACACAAGTTTGTACAAGTGTGTACAAGGTTGTACAAATGTGTACAAGGGTGTACAAAAGTGTACAAGGGTGCACAAGTTTGTACAAGGGTGTACAAGTGTGTACAAGCTTGTACAAGTGTGTACAAGCTTGTACAAGTGTGTACAAGGGTGTACAGGTTTGTACAAGGTTGTACAAGTGTGTACAAGGGTGTACAAGTATGTACAAGAATGTACAATTTTGTACAAGTGTGTACAAGTTTGTAAAAGGTTGTACAAGTGTGTACAAGGGTGTACAAGTGTGTACAAGGTTGTACAAGTGTGTACAAGCTTGAACAAGTGTGTACAAGGTTGTACAAGTGTGTACAAGCTAGTACAAGTTTGTACAAGGTTGCACAAGTGTGTACAAGAGTGTACAATCGTGTACAAGCTTGTACAAGTGTGTACAAGGGTGTACAGGTTTGTACAAGGTTGTACAAGTGTGTACAAGGTTGTACAAGTGTGTACAAGGGTGTACAAGTTTGTACAAGTGTGTACAAGTTTGTACAAGTGTGTACAAGTTTGTACAAGTTTGTACAAATGTATACAAGGGTGTACAAAAGTGTACAAGGGTGCACAAGTTTGTACAAGGGTGTACAAGTGTGTACAAGCTTGTACAAGTGTGTACAAGCTTGTACAAGTGTGTACAAGGGTGTACAGGTTTGTACAATTTTGTACAAGTGTTTACAAGGGTGTACAAGTATGTACAAGAATGTACAAGTTTGTACAAGTGTGTAGAAGTTTGTAAAAGGTTGTACATGTGTGTACAAGGGTGTACAAGTGTGTACAAGGGTGCACAAGTGTGTACAAGGGTGTACAATCGTGTACAAGCTTGTACAAGTGTGTACAAGGGTGTACAGGTTTGTACAAGGTTGTACAAGTGTGTACAAGGGTGTACAAATGTATACAAGGATGTAAAAGTTTGTACAAGTGTGTACAAGTTTGTACAAGGTTGTACAAGTAAGTACAAGTTTGTACAAGAATGTACAAGTGTGTACAAGGTTTTACAATTGTGTAATAGGTTGTACAAGTGTGTACAAGGTTGTACAAGTGTGTACAAGCTTGTACAAGTGTGTACAAGGTTGTACAAGTGTGTACAAGGTTGTACAAGTGTATACAAGCTTGTACAAGTGTGTACAAGGTTGTACAAGTGTGTACAAGATTGTACAAGTGTGTACAAGGTTGTACAAGTGTGTACAAGCTTGTACAAGTGTGTACAAGGTTGTACAAGTGTGTACAAGGTTGTTCAAGTGTGTACATGTTTGTACAAGTGTGTTTAAGTTTGTACAAGGTTGTACAAATGTGTACAAGGGTGTACAAAAGTGTTCAAGGGTGCACAAGTTTGTACAAGGGTGTACAAGTGTGTACAAGCTTGTACAAGTGTGTACAAGCTTGTACAAGTGTGTACAAGGGTGTACAGGTTTGTACAAGGTTGTACAAGTGTGTACAAGGGTGTACAAGTATGTACAAGAATGTAAAATTTTGTACAAGTGTGTACAAGGGTGTACAAGTGTGTACAAGGTTGTAAAAGTGTGTACAAGGTTTTACAATTGTGTACAAGGTTGTACAAGTGTGTACAAGGTTGTACAAGTGTGTACGAGGTTGTACAAGTGTGTACAAGATTGTACAAGTGTGTACAAGGTTGTACAAGTGTGTACAAGGTTGTACAAGTGTACACAAGTTTGTACAAGTGTGTACAAGTTTGTACAAGTGTGTACAAGTTTGTACAAGGTTGTACAAATGTGTACAAGGGTGTACAAAAGTGTACAAGGGTGCACAAGTTTGTACAAGGGTGTACAAGTGTGTACAAGCTTGTACAAGTGTGTACAAGCTTGTACAAGTGTGTACAAGGGTGTACAGGTTTGTACAAGGTTGTACAAGTGTGTACAAGGGTGTACAAGTATGTACAAGAATGTACAATTTTGTACAAGTGTGTACAAGTTTGTAAAAGGTTGTACAAGTGTGTACAAGGTTGTACAAGTGTGTACAAGCTTGAACAAGTGTGTACAAGGTTGTACAAGTGTGTACAAGGTTGTACAAGTGTGTACAAGGTTGCACAAGTGTGTACAAGAGTGTACAATCGTGTACAAGCTTGTACAAGTGTGTACAAGGGTGTACAGGTTTGTACAAGGTTGTACAAGTGTGTACAAGGTTGTACAAGTGTGTACAAGGGTGTACAAGTTTGTACAAGTGTGTACAAGGTTGTACAAGTTTGTACAAGGTTGTTCAAGTGTGTACATGTTTGTACAAGTGTGTTTAAGTTTGTACAAGGTTGTACAAATGTGTACAAGGGTGTACAAAAGTGTTCAAGGGTGCACAAGTTTGTACAAGGGTGTACAAGTGTGTACAAGCTTGTACAAGTGTGTACAAGGGTGTACAGGTTTGTACAAGGTTGTACAAGTGTGTACAATGGTGTACAAGTATGTACAAGAATGTAAAATTTTGTACAAGTGTGTACAAGGGTGTACAAGTGTGTACAAGGTTGTACAAGTGTGTACAAGGTTTTACAATTGTGTACAAGGTTGTACAAGTGTGTACAAGGTTGTACAAGTGTGTACGAGGTTGTACAAGTGTGTACAAGGTTGTACAAGTGTGTACAAGGTTGTACAAGTGTGTACAAGGTTGTACAAGTGTACACAAGTTTGTACAAGTGTGTACAAGTTTGTACAAGTGTGTACAAGTTTGTACAAGGTTGTACAAATGTGTACAAGGGTGTACAAAAGTGTACAAGGGTGCACAAGTTTGTACAAGGGTGTACAAGTGTGTACAAGGGTGTACAAGTGTGTACAAGGTTGTACAAGTGTGTACAAGCTTGAACAAGTGTGTACAAGGTTGTACAAGTGTGTACAAGGTTGTACAAGTGTGTACAAGGTTGCACAAGTGTGTACAAGAGTGTACAATCGTGTACAAGCTTGTACAAGTGTGTACAAGGGTGTACAGGTTTGTACAAGGTTGTACAAGTGTGTACAAGAGTGTACAAGTATGTACAAGAATGTACAATTTTGTACAAGTGTGTACAAGTTTGTAAAAGGTTGTACAAGTGTGTACAAGGGTGTACAAGTGTGTACAAGGTTGTACAAGTGTGTACAAACTTGAACAAGTGTGTACAAGGTTGTACAAGTGTGTACAAGGTTGTACAAGTGTGTACAAGGTTGCACAAGTGTGTACAAGAGTGTACAATCGTGTACAAGCTTGTACAAGTGTGTACAAGGGTGTACAGGTTTGTACAAATTTGTACAAGTGTGTACAAGGTTGTACAAGTGTGTACAAGGTTGTACAAGTTTGTACAAGTGTGTACAAGTTTGTACAAGTGTGTACAAGTTTGTACAAGTTTGTACAAATGTATACAAGGGTGTACAAAAGTGTACAAGGGTGCACAAGTTTGTACAAGGGTGTACAAGTGTGTACAAGCTTGTACAAGTGTGTACAAGCTTGTACAAGTGTGTACAAGGTTGTACAAGTGTGTACAAGGTTTTACAATTGTGTACAAGGTTGTACAAGTGTGTACAAGGTTGTACAAGTGTGTACAAACTTGAACAAGTGTGTACAAGGTTGTACAAGTGTGTACAAGGTTGTACAAGTGTGTACAAGGTTGCACAAGTGTGTACAAGAGTGTACAATCGTGTACAAGCTTGTACAAGTGTGTACAAGGGTGTACAGGTTTGTACAAATTTGTACAAGTGTGTACAAGGTTGTACAAGTGTGTACAAGGTTGTACAAGTTTGTACAAGTGTGTACAAGTTTGTACAAGTGTGTACAAGTTTGTACAAGTTTGTACAAATGTATACAAGGGTGTACAAAAGTGTACAAGGGTGCACAAGTTTGTACAAGGGTGTACAAGTGTGTACAAGCTTGTACAAGTGTGTACAAGCTTGTACAAGTGTGTACAAGGTTGTACAGGTTTGTACAATTTTGTACAAGTGTTTACAAGGGTGTACAAGTATGTACAAGAATGTACAAGTTTGTACAAGTGTGTACAAGTTTGTAAAAGGTTGTACATGTGTGTACAAGGGTGTACAAGTATGTACAAGGGTGCACAAGTGTGTACAAGGGTGTACAATCGTGTACAAGCTTGTACAAGTGTGTACAAGGGTGTACAGGTTTGTACAAGGTTGTACAAGTGTGTACAAGGGTGTACAAATGTATACAAGGATGTAAAAGTTTGTACAAGTGTGTACAAGTTTGTACAAGGTTGTACAAGTAAGTACAAGTTTGTACAAGAATGTACAAGTGTGTACAAGGTTTTACAATTGTGTAAAAGGTTGTACAAGTGTGTACAAGGTTGTACAAGTGTGTACAAGCTTGTACAAGTGTGTACAAGGTTGTACAAGTGTGTACAAGGTTGTACAAGTGTGTACAAGCTTGTACAAGTGTGTACAAGGTTGTACAAGTGTGTACAAGGTTGTACAAGTGTGTACAAGGTTGTACAAGTGTGTACAAGCTTGTACAAGTGTGTACAAGGTTGTACAAGTGTGTACAAGGTTGTTCAAGTGTGTACATGTTTGTACAAGTGTGTTTAAGTTTGTACAAGGTTGTACAAATGTGTACAAGGGTGTACAAAAGTGTTCAAGGGTGCACAAGTTTGTACAAGGGTGTACAAGTGTGTACAAGCTTGTACAAGTGTGTACAAGCTTGTACAAGTGTGTACAAGGGTGTACAGGTTTGTACAAGGTTGTACAAGTGTGTACAAGGGTGTACAAGTATGTACAAGAATTTAAAATTTTGTACAAGTGTGTACAAGGGTGTACAAGTGTGTACAAGGTTGTACAAGTGTGTACAAGGTTGTACAAGTGTGTACGAGGTTGTACAAGTGTGTACAAGGTTGTACAAGTGTGTACAAGGTTGTACAAGTGTGTACAAGGTTGTACAAGTGTACACAAGTTTGTACAAGTGTGTACAAGGTTGTACAAATGTGTACAAGGGTGTACAAAAGTGTACAAGGGTGCACAAGTTTGTACAAGGGTGTACAAGTGTGTACAAGCTTGTACAAGTGTGTACAAGCTTGTACAAGTGTGTACAAGGGTGTACAGGTTTGTACAAGGTTGTACAAGTGTGTACAAGGGTGTACAAGTATGTACAAGAATGTACAATTTTGTACAAGTGTGTACAAGTTTGTAAAAGGTTGTACAAGTGTGTACAAGGGTGTACAAGTGTGTACAAGGTTGTACAAGTGTGTACAAGCTTGAACAAGTGTGTACAAGGTTGTACAAGTGTGTACAAGCTAGTACAAGTTTGTACAAGGTTGCACAAGTGTGTACAAGAGTGTACAATCGTGTACAAGCTTGTACAAGTGTGTACAAGGGTGTACAGGTTTGTACAAGGTTGTACAAGTGTGTACAAGGTTGTACAAGTGTGTACAAGGGTGTACAAGTTTGTACAAGTGTGTACAAGTTTGTACAAGTGTGTACAAGTTTGTACAAGTTTGTACAAATGTATACAAGGGTGTACAAAAGTGTACAAGGGTGCACAAGTTTGTACAAGGGTGTACAAGTGTGTACAAGCTTGTACAAGTGTGTACAAGCTTGTACAAGTGTGTACAAGGGTGTACAGGTTTGTACAATTTTGTACAAGTGTTTACAAGGGTGTACAAGTATGTACAAGAATGTACAAGTTTGTACAAGTGTGTAGAAGTTTGTAAAAGGTTGTACATGTGTGTACAAGGGTGTACAAGTGTGTACAAGGGTGCACAAGTGTGTACAAGGGTGTACAATCGTGTACAAGCTTGTACAAGTGTGTACAAGGGTGTACAGGTTTGTACAAGGTTGTACAAGTGTGTACAAGGGTGTACAAATGTATACAAGGATGTAAAAGTTTGTACAAGTGTGTACAAGTTTGTACAAGGTTGTACAAGTAAGTACAAGTTTGTACAAGAATGTACAAGTGTGTACAAGGTTTTACAATTGTGTAATAGGTTGTACAAGTGTGTACAAGGTTGTACAAGTGTGTACAAGCTTGTACAAGTGTGTACAAGGTTGTACAAGTGTGTACAAGGTTGTACAAGTGTATACAAGCTTGTACAAGTGTGTACAAGGTTGTACAAGTGTGTACAAGATTGTACAAGTGTGTACAAGGTTGTACAAGTGTGTACAAGCTTGTACAAGTGTGTACAAGGTTGTACAAGTGTGTACAAGGTTGTTCAAGTGTGTACATGTTTGTACAAGTGTGTTTAAGTTTGTACAAGGTTGTACAAATGTGTACAAGGGTGTACAAAAGTGTTCAAGGGTGCACAAGTTTGTACAAGGGTGTACAAGTGTGTACAAGCTTGTACAAGTGTGTACAAGCTTGTACAAGTGTGTACAAGGGTGTACAGGTTTGTACAAGGTTGTACAAGTGTGTACAAGGGTGTACAAGTATGTACAAGAATGTAAAATTTTGTACAAGTGTGTACAAGGGTGTACAAGTGTGTACAAGGTTGTAAAAGTGTGTACAAGGTTTTACAATTGTGTACAAGGTTGTACAAGTGTGTACAAGGTTGTACAAGTGTGTACGAGGTTGTACAAGTGTGTACAAGATTGTACAAGTGTGTACAAGGTTGTACAAGTGTGTACAAGGTTGTACAAGTGTACACAAGTTTGTACAAGTGTGTACAAGTTTGTACAAGTGTGTACAAGTTTGTACAAGGTTGTACAAATGTGTACAAGGGTGTACAAAAGTGTACAAGGGTGCACAAGTTTGTACAAGGGTGTACAAGTGTGTACAAGCTTGTACAAGTGTGTACAAGCTTGTACAAGTGTGTACAAGGGTGTACAGGTTTGTACAAGGTTGTACAAGTGTGTACAAGGGTGTACAAGTATGTACAAGAATGTACAATTTTGTACAAGTGTGTACAAGTTTGTAAAAGGTTGTACAAGTGTGTACAAGGTTGTACAAGTGTGTACAAGCTTGAACAAGTGTGTACAAGGTTGTACAAGTGTGTACAAGGTTGTACAAGTGTGTACAAGGTTGCACAAGTGTGTACAAGAGTGTACAATCGTGTACAAGCTTGTACAAGTGTGTACAAGGGTGTACAGGTTTGTACAAGGTTGTACAAGTGTGTACAAGGTTGTACAAGTGTGTACAAGGGTGTACAAGTTTGTACAAGTGTGTACAAGGTTGTACAAGTTTGTACAAGGTTGTTCAAGTGTGTACATGTTTGTACAAGTGTGTTTAAGTTTGTACAAGGTTGTACAAATGTGTACAAGGGTGTACAAAAGTGTTCAAGGGTGCACAAGTTTGTACAAGGGTGTACAAGTGTGTACAAGCTTGTACAAGTGTGTACAAGGGTGTACAGGTTTGTACAAGGTTGTACAAGTGTGTACAATGGTGTACAAGTATGTACAAGAATGTAAAATTTTGTACAAGTGTGTACAAGGGTGTACAAGTGTGTACAAGGTTGTACAAGTGTGTACAAGGTTTTACAATTGTGTACAAGGTTGTACAAGTGTGTACAAGGTTGTACAAGTGTGTACGAGGTTGTACAAGTGTGTACAAGGTTGTACAAGTGTGTACAAGGTTGTACAAGTGTGTACAAGGTTGTACAAGTGTACACAAGTTTGTACAAGTGTGTACAAGTTTGTACAAGTGTGTACAAGTTTGTACAAGGTTGTACAAATGTGTACAAGGGTGTACAAAAGTGTACAAGGGTGCACAAGTTTGTACAAGGGTGTACAAGTGTGTACAAGGGTGTACAAGTGTGTACAAGGTTGTACAAGTGTGTACAAGCTTGAACAAGTGTGTACAAGGTTGTACAAGTGTGTACAAGGTTGTACAAGTGTGTACAAGGTTGCACAAGTGTGTACAAGAGTGTACAATCGTGTACAAGCTTGTACAAGTGTGTACAAGGGTGTACAGGTTTGTACAAGGTTGTACAAGTGTGTACAAGAGTGTACAAGTATGTACAAGAATGTACAATTTTGTACAAGTGTGTACAAGTTTGTAAAAGGTTGTACAAGTGTGTACAAGGGTGTACAAGTGTGTACAAGGTTGTACAAGTGTGTACAAACTTGAACAAGTGTGTACAAGGTTGTACAAGTGTGTACAAGGTTGTACAAGTGTGTACAAGGTTGCACAAGTGTGTACAAGAGTGTACAATCGTGTACAAGCTTGTACAAGTGTGTACAAGGGTGTACAGGTTTGTACAAATTTGTACAAGTGTGTACAAGGTTGTACAAGTGTGTACAAGGTTGTACAAGTTTGTACAAGTGTGTACAAGTTTGTACAAGTGTGTACAAGTTTGTACAAGTTTGTACAAATGTATACAAGGGTGTACAAAAGTGTACAAGGGTGCACAAGTTTGTACAAGGGTGTACAAGTGTGTACAAGCTTGTACAAGTGTGTACAAGCTTGTACAAGTGTGTACAAGGTTGTACAGGTTTGTACAATTTTGTACAAGTGTTTACAAGGGTGTACAAGTATGTACAAGAATGTACAAGTTTGTACAAGTGTGTACAAGTTTGTAAAAGGTTGTACATGTGTGTACAAGGGTGTACAAGTGTGTACAAGGGTGTACAATCGTGTACAAGCTTGTACAAGTGTGTACAAGGGTGTACAGGTTTGTACAAGGTTGTACAAGTGTGTACAAGGGTGTACAAATGTATACAAGGATGTAAAAGTTTGTACAAGTGTGTACAAGTTTGTACAAGGTTGTACAAGTAAGTACAAGTTTGTACAAGAATGTACAAGTGTGTACAAGGTTTTACAATTGTGTAAAAGGTTGTACAAGTGTGTACAAGGTTGTACAAGTGTGTACAATCTTGTACAAGTGTGTACAAGGTTGTACAAGTGTGTACAAGGTTGTACAAGTGTGTACAAGCTTGTACAAGTGTGTACAAGGTTGTACAAGTGTGTACAAGGTTGTACAAGTGTGTACAAGGTTGTACAAGTGTGTACAAGCTTGTACAAGTGTGTACAAGGTTGTACAAGTGTGTACAAGCTTGTACAAGTGTGTACAAGGGTGTACAGGTTTGTACAAGGTTGTACAAGTGTGTACAAGGGTGTACAAGTATGTACAAGAATGTAAAATTTTGTACAAGTGTGTACAAGGGTGTACAAGTGTGTACAAGGTTGTACAAGTGTGTAAAAGGTTGTACAAGTGTGTACGAGGTTGTACAAGTGTGTACAAGGTTGTACAAGTGTGTACAAGGTTGTACAAGTGTGTACAAGGTTGTACAAGTGTACACAAGTTTGTACAAGTGTGTACAAGGTTGTACAAATGTGTACAAGGGTGTACAAAAGTGTACAAGGGTGCACAAGTTTGTACAAGGGTGTACAAGTGTGTACAAGCTTGTACAAGTGTGTACAAGGGTGTACAGGTTTGTACAAGGTTGTACAAGTGTGTACAAGGGTGTACAAGTATGTACAAGAATGTACAATTTTGTACAAGTGTGTACAAGTTTGTAAAAGGTTGTACAAGTGTGTACAAGGGTGTACAAGTGTGTACAAGCTTGTACAAGTGTGTACAAGGTTGCACAAGTGTGTACAAGAGTGTACAATCGTGTACAAGCTTGTACAAGTGTGTACAAGGGTGTACAGGTTTGTACAAGGTTGTACAAGTGTGTACAAGGTTGTACAAGTGTGTACAAGGGTGTACAAGTTTGTACAAGTGTGTACAAGTTTGTACAAGTGTGTACAAGTTTGTACAAGTTTGTACAAATGTATACAAGGGTGTACAAAAGTGTACAAGGGTGCACAAGTTTGTACAAGGGTGTACAAGTGTGTACAAGCTTGTACAAGTGTGTACAAGCTTGTACAAGTGTGTACAAGGGTGTACAGGTTTGTACAATTTTGTACAAGTGTTTACAAGGGTGTACAAGTATGTACAAGAATGTACAAGTTTGTACAAGTGTGTAGAAGTTTGTAAAAGGTTGTACATGTGTGTACAAGGGTGTACAAGTGTGTACAAGGGTGCGCAAGTGTGTACAAGGGTGTACAATCGTGTACAAGCTTGTACAAGTGTGTACAAGGGTGTACAGGTTTGTACAAGGTTGTACAAATGTATACAAGGATGTAAAAGTTTGTACAAGTGTGTACAAGTTTGTACAAGGCTGTACAAGTAAGTACAAGTTTGTACAAGAATGTACAAGTGTGTACAAGGTTTTACAATTGTGTAATAGGTTGTACAAGTGTGTACAAGGTTGTACAAGTGTGTACAAGCTTGTACAAGTGTGTACAAGGTTGTACAAGTGTGTACAAGGTTGTACAAGTGTGTACAAGGTTGTACAAGTGTATACAAGCTTGTACAAGTGTGTACAAGGTTGTACAAGTGTGTACAAGGTTGTTCAAGTGTGTACATGTTTGTACAAGTGTGTTTAAGTTTGTACAAGGTTGTACAAATGTGTACAAGGGTGTACAAAAGTGTTCAAGGGTGCACAAGTTTGTACAAGGGTGTACAAGTGTGTACAAGCTTGTACAAGTGTGTACAAGCTTGTACAAGTGTGTACAAGCTTGTACAAGTGTGTACAAGGGTGTACAGGTTTGTACAAGGTTGTACAAGTGTGTACAAGGGTGTACAAGTATGTACAAGAATGTAAAATTTTGTACAAGTGTGTACAAGGGTGTACAAGTGTGTACAAGGTTGTACAAGTGTGTACAAGGTTTTACAATTGTGTACAAGGTTGTACAAGTGTGTACAAGGTTGTACAAGTGTGTACGAGGTTGTACAAGTGTGTACAAGGTTGTACAAGTGTGTACAAGGTTGTACAAGTGTGTACAAGTTTGTACAAGTGTGTACAAGTTTGTACAAGTGTGTACAAGTTAGTACAAGGTTGTACAAGTTTGTACAAGGTTGTTCAAATAAGACATCCCTCTAAATAACAAGACATCCCTCCAAATATTAAGACATCCCTCTAAATAACAAGACATCCCTCTAAATAACAAGACATCCCTCTAATAAACTAGACATTCCGCTAAATATTAAGACATCCCTCTAAATAACAAGACATCCCTCCAAATACCAAGACATCCCTCTAAATATTAAGACATCCCTCCAAATAACAAGACAACCCTTTAAAAAACAAGACATCCCTCTAAATAACAAGACATCCCTCTAAATAACAAGACATCCCTCTAAATATTAAGACATCCCTCCAAATAACAAGACATCCCTCTAAATATTAAGACATCCCTCTAAATAACAAGACATCCCTCTAAATATTAAGACATCCCTTTAAATAACAAGACATCTCTCTAAATAACAAGACATCCCTCTAAATAACAAGACATCCCACTATATAACAAGACGTCCCTCTAAATAACAAGACATCCCTTTTAAATAACAAGACATTCCTCTAAATAACAAGACATCCCTCTAAATAACAAGACATCCCTCCAAATAAAAAGACATCCCTCTAAATAGCAAGACATCCCTCTAAATAACAAGACATCCCTCCAAATAACAAGATATCCCTCTAAATAACAAGACATTCCTCCAAATAACAAGACTTCCCTCCAAATAAGAAGACATCCCTCTAAATAACAAGACATCCCTCTAAATAACAAGACATCCCTCTAAATACCAAGACAACCCTCTAAAAAACAAGACATCCCTCCAAATAACAAGACAACCCTCTAAAAAACAAGACATCCCTCTAAATAAAAAGACATCTCTCCAAATAACAAGACATCCCTCTAAATAACAAGACATCCCACTAAAAAACAAGACATCCCTCTAAATATTAAGACATCCCTCTAAATAACAAGACATCCCTCCAAATATTAAGACATCCCTCTAAATAACAAGACATCCCTCTAAATAACAAGACATCCCTCTAATAAACTAGACATTCCGCTAAATATTAAGACATCCCTCTAAATAACAAGACATCCCTCTAAATAACAAGACATCCCTCCAAATATGAAGACATCCCTCTAAATAACAAGACATCCCTCTAAATAACAAGACATCCCTCTAAATACTCTAAGTGTGTACAAGGTTGTACAAGTGTGTACAAGCTTGTACAAGTGTGTACAAGGTTGTACAAGTGTGTACAAGGTTGTTCAAGTGTGTACATGTTTGTACAAGTGTGTTTAAGTTTGTACAAGGTTGTACAAATGTGTACAAGGGTGTACAAAAGTGTTCAAGGGTGCACAAGTTTGTAAAAGGGTGTACAAGTGTGTACAAGCTTGTACAAGTGTGTACAAGCTTGTACAAGTGTGTACAAGCTTGTACAAGTGTGTACAAGGGTGTACAGGTTTGTACAAGGTTGTACAAGTGTGTACAAGGGTGTACAAGTGTGTACAAGGTTGTACAAGTGTGTACAAGGTTTTACAATTGTGTACAAGGTTGTACAAGTGTGTACAAGGTTGTACAAGTGTGTACGAGGTTGTACAAGTGTGTACAAGGTTGTACAAGTGTGTACAAGGTTGTACAAGTGTGTACAAGGTTGTACAAGTGTACACAAGTTTGTACAAGTGTGTACAAGTTTGTACAAGTGTGTACAAGTTTGTACAAGGTTGTACAAATGTGTACAAGGGTGTACAAAAGTGTACAAGGGTGCACAAGTTTGTACAAGGGTGTACAAGTGTGTACAAGCTTGTACAAGTGTGTACAAGCTTGTACAAGTGTGTACAAGGGTGTACAGGTTTGTACAAGGTTGTACAAGTGTGTACAAGGGTGTACAAGAATGTACAATTTTGTACAAGTGTGTACAAGTTTGTAAAAGGTTGTACAAGTGTGTACAAGGGTGTACAAGTGTGTACAAGGTTGTTCAAGTGTGTACAAGCTTGAACAAGTGTGTACAAGGTTGTACAAGTGTGTACAAGGTTGTACAAGTGTGTACAAGGTTGCACAAGTGTGTACAAGAGTGTACAATCGTGTACAAGCTTGTACAAGTGTGTACAAGGGTGTACAGGTTTGTACAAGGTTTTACAAGTGTGTACAAGGTTGTACAAGTGTGTACAAGGGTGTACAAGTTTGTACAAGTGTGTACAAGTTTGTACAAGTGTGTACAAGTTTGTACAAGTTTGTACAAATGTATACAAGGGTGTACAAAAGTGTACAAGGGTGCACAAGTTTGTACAAGGGTGTACAAGTGTGTACAAGCTTGTACAAGTGTGTACAAGCTTGTACAAGTGTGTACAAGGGTGTACAGGTTTGTACAATTTTGTACAAGTGTTTACAAGGGTGTACAAGTATGTACAAGAATGTACAAGTTTGTACAAGTGTGTAGAAGTTTGTAAAAGGTTGTACATGTGTGTACAAGGGTGTACAAGTGTGTACAAGCTTGTACAAGTGTGTACAAGGGTGTACAGGTTTGTACAAGGTTGTACAAGTGTGTACAAGGGTGTACAAATGTATACAAGGATGTAAATGTTTGTACAAGTGTGTACAAGTTTGTACAAGGTTGTACAAGTAAGTACAAGTTTGTACAAGAATGTACAAGTGTGTACAAGGTTTTACAATTGTGTAATAGGTTGTACAAGTGTGTACAAGGTTGTACAAGTGTGTACAAGCTTGTACAAGTGTGTACAAGGTTGTACAAGTGTGTACAAGGTTGTACAAGTGTATACAAGCTTGTACAAGTGTGTACAAGGTTGTACAAGTGTGTACAAGGTTGTTCAAGTGTGTACATGTTTGTACAAGTGTGTTTAAGTTTGTACAAGGTTGTACAAATGTGTACAAGGGTGTACAAAAGTGTTCAAGGGTGCACAAGTTTGTACAAGGGTGTACAAGTGTGTACAAGCTTGTACAAGTGTGTACAAGGGTGTACAGGTTTGTACAAGGTTGTACAAGTGTGTACAAGGGTGTACAAGTATGTACAAGAATGTACAATTTTGTACAAGTGTGTACAAGTTTGTAAAAGGTTGTACAAGTGTGTACAAGGGTGTACAAGTGTGTACAAGGTTGTACAAGTGTGTACAAGGTTTTACAATTGTGTACAAGGTTGTACAAGTGTGTACAAGGTTGTACAAGTGTGTACGAGGTTGTACAAGTGTGTACAAGGTTGTACAAGTGTGTACAAGGTTGTACAAGTGTGTACAAGTTTGTACAAGTGTGTACAAGTTTGTACAAGTGTGTACAAGTTTGTACAAGGTTGTACAAGTTTGTACAAGGTTGTACAAATAAGACATCCCTCTAAATAACAAGACATCCCTCCAAATATTAAGACATCCCTCTAAATAACAAGACATCCCTCTAAATAACAAGACATCCCTCTAATAAACTAGACATTCCGCTAAATATTAAGACATCCCTCTAAATAACAAGACATCCCTCCAAATACCAAGACATCCCTCTAAATATTAAGACATCCCTCCAAATAACAAGACAACCCTTTAAAAAACAAGACATCCCTCTAAATAACAAGACATCCCTCTAAATAACAAGACATCCCTCTAAATATTAAGACATCCCTCCAAATAACAAGACATCCCTCTAAATATTAAGACATCCCTCTAAATAACAAGACATCCCTCTAAATATTAAGACATCCCTTTAAATAACAAGACATCACTCTAAATAACAAGACATCCCTCTAAATAACAAGACATCCCACTAAATAACAAGACGTCCCTCTAAATAACAAGACATCCCTTTTAAATAACAAGGCATTCCTCTAAATAACAAGACATCCCTCTAAATAACAAGACATCCCTCCAAATAAAAAGACATCCCTCTAAATAGCAAGACATCCCTCTAAATAACAAGACATCCCTCCAAATAACAAGATATCCCTCTAAATAACAAGACATTCCTCCAAATAACAAGACTTCCCTCCAAATAAGAAGACATCCCTCTAAATAACAAGACATCCCTCTAAATAACAAGACATCCCTCTAAATACCAAGACAACCCTCTAAAAACAAGACATCCCTCCAAATAACAAGACAACCCTCTAAAAAACAAGACATCCCTCTAAATAAAAAGACATCTCTCCAAATAACAAGACATCCCTCTAAATAACAAGACATCCCACTAAAAAACAAGACATCCCTCTAAATATTAAGACATCCCTCTAAATAACAAGACATCCCTCCAAATATTAAGACATCCCTCTAAATAACAAGACATCCCTCTAAATAACAAGACATCCCTCTAATAAACTAGACATTCCGCTAAATATTAAGACATCCCTCTAAATAACAAGACATCCCTCTAAATAACAAGACATCCCTCCAAATATGAAGACATCCCTCTAAATAACAAGACATCCCTCTAAATAACAAGACATCCCTCTAAATAACAAGACATCTCTCTAAATATTAAGACATCCCTTCAAATAACAAGACATCCCTCTAAATAACAAGACATCCCTCTAAATAACAAGACATCCCTCTAAATAACAAGACATCCCTCTAAATAACAAGACATCCCTCTAAAAAACAAGACATCCCTCTAAATATTAAGACATCAATCTAAATAACAAGACATCCCTCCAAATAACAAGACAACCCTCTAAAAAACAAAAAAACCCTCTAAATAACAAGACATCTCTCTAAAAAACAAGACATCCCTCTAAATATCAAGACATCCCTCTAAATAACAAGACATCCATCTATATAACAAGACATTCCTCTAAATATTAAGACATCCCTCTAAATAACAAGACATACCTGTAAATAACAAGACATCCCTCTAAATAACAAGACATCCCATCTAAATTACAACACAACCCTCTAAAAAACAAGACATCCCTCCAAATAACAAGACAACCCTCTAAAAAACAAGACATCCCTCTAAATAACAAGACATCCCTCTAAATAACAAGACATCCCTCTAATAAACTAGACATTCCGCTAAATATTAAGACATCCCTCTAAATAACAAGACATCCCTCTAAATATTAAGACATCCCTCCAAATAACAAGACAACCCTTTAAAAAACAAGACATCCCTCTAAATAACAAGACATCCCTCTAAATAACAAGACATCCCTCTAAATATTAAGACATCCCTTCAAATAACAAGACATCCCTCTAAATATTAAGACATCCCTCTAAATAACAAGACATCCCTCTAAATATTAAGACATCCCTTAAAATAACAAGACATCTCTCTAAATAACAAGACATCCCTCTAAATAACAAGACATCCCACTAAATAACAAGACATCCCTCTAAATAACAAGACATCCCTTTTAAATAACAAGACATTCCTCTAAATAACAAGACATCCCTCTAAATAACAAGACATCCCTCAAAATAAAAAGACATCCCTCTAAATAGCAAGACATCCCTCTAATAAACAAGACATTCCGCTAAATATTAAGACATCCCTCTAAATAACAAGACATCCCTCTAAATATTAAGACATCCCTTTAAATAACAAGACATCTCTCTAAATAACAAGACATCCCTCTAAATAACAAGACATCCCACTAAACAACAAGACATCCCTCTAAATAACAAGACATACCTGTAAATAACAAGACATCCCTCTAAATAACAAGACATCCCATCTAAATTACAAGACAACCCTCTAAAAAACAAGACATCCCTCCAAATAACAAGACAACCCTCCAAAAAACAAGACATCCCTCTAAATAACAAGACATCCCTCCAAATAACAAGACAACCCTTTAAAAAACAAGACATCCCTCTAAATAACAAGACATCCCTCTAAATAACAAGACATCCCTTTTAAATAACAAGACAACCCTCTAAAAAACAAGACATCCCTCTAAATAAAAAGACATCTCTCCAAATAACAAGACATCCCTCTAAATAACAAGACATCCCACTAAAAAACAAGACATCCCTCTAAATATTAAGACATCCCCCTAAATAACAAGACATCCCTCCAAATATTAAGACATCCCTCTAAATAACAAGACATCCCTCTAAATAACAAGACATCCCTCTAATAAACTAGACATTCCGCTAAATATTAAGACATCCCTCTAAATAACAAGACATCCCTCCAAATACCAAGACATCCCTCTAAATATTAAGACATCCCTCCAAATAACAAGAAAACCCTTTAAAAAACAAGACATCCCTCTAAATAACAAGACATCCCTCTAAATAACAAGACATCCCTTTAAATATTAAGACATCCCTCCAAATAACAAGACATCCCTCTAAATATTAAGACATCCCTCTAAATAACAAGACATCCCTCTAAATATTAAGACATCCCTTTAAATAACAAGACATCCCTCTAAATAACAAGACATCCCTCTAAATAACAAGACATCCCACTAAATAACAAGACGTCCCTCTAAATAACAAGACATCCCTTTTAAATAACAAGACATTCCTCTAAATAACAAGACATCCCTCTAAATAACAAGACATCCCTCCAAATAAAAAGACATCCCTCTAAATAGCAAGACATCCCTCTAAATAACAAGACATCCCTCCAAATAACAAGATATCCCTCTAAATAACAAGACATTCCTCCAAATAACAAGACTTCCCTCCAAATAAGAAGACATCCTTCTAAATAACAAGACATCCCTCTAAATAACAAGACATCCCTCTAAATACCAAGACATCCCTCCAAATAACAAGACAACCCTTTAAAAAACAAGACATCCCTCTAAATAACAAGACATCCCTCTAAATAACAAGACATCCCTCTAAATATTAAGACATCCCTTCAAATAACAAGACATCCCTCTAAATATTAAGACATCCCTCTAAATAACAAGACATCCCTCTAAATATTAAGACATCCCTTTAAATAACAAGACATCTCTCTAAATAACAAGACATCCCTCTAAATAACAAGACATCCCTCTAAATATTAAGACATCCCTCCAAATAACAAGACATCCCTCTAAATATTAAGACATCCCTCTAAATATTAAGACATCCCTCTAAATAACAAGACATCCCTCTAAATATTAAGACATCCCTCTAAATAACAAGACATACCTCCAAATAACAAGACATCCCTCTAAATTATAAGACATCCCTCTTAATAACAAGCATCCCTCCAAATAACAAGACATCCCTCTAAATAACAAGACATCCCTCCAAATATGAAGACATCCCTCCAAATATGAAGACATCCCTCTAAATAACAAGACATCCTTCTAAATAACAAGACATCTCTCTAAATATTAAGACATCCCTTCAAATAACAAGACATCCCTCTAAATAACAAGACATCCCTCTAAATAACAAGACATCCCTCTAAATAACAAGACATCCCTCTAAATAACAAGACATCCCTCTTAAAAACAAGACCTCCCTCAAAATATTAAGACATCAATCTAAATAACAAGACATCCCTCCAAATAACAAGACAACCCCCAAAAAAACAAAAAAACCCTCTAAATAACAAGACATCCCTCTAAATAACAAGACATCCCACTAAAAAACAAGACATCCCTCTAAATATTAAGACATCCCTCTAAATAACAAGACATCCCTCCAAATATTAAGACATCCCTCTAAATAACAAGACATCCCTCTAAATAACAAGACATCCCTCTAATAAACTAGACATTCCGCTAAATATTAAGACATCCCTCTAAATAACAAGACATCCCTCCAAATACCAAGACATCCCTCTAAATATTAAGACATCCCTCCAAATAACAAGAAAACCCTTTAAAAAACAAGACATCCCTCTAAATAACAAGACATCCCTCTAAATAACAAGACATCCCTCTAAATATTAAGACATCCCTCTAAATAACAAGACATCCCTCTAAATATTAAGACATCCCTTTAAATAACAAGACATCTCTCTAAATAACAAGACATCCCTCTAAATAACAAGACATCCCACTAAATAACAAGACGTCCCTCTAAATAACAAGACATCCCTTTTAAATAACAAGACATTCCTCTAAATAACAAGACATCCCTCTAAATAACAAGACATCCCTCCAAATAAAAAGACATCCCTCTAAATAGCAAGACATCCCTCTAAATAACAAGACATCCCTCCAAATAACAAGATATCCCTCTAAATAACAAGACATTCCTCCAAATAACAAGACTTCCCTCCAAATAAAAAGACATCCCTCTAAATAACAAGACATCCCTCTAAATAACAAGACATCCCTCTAAATACCAAGACATCCCTCTAAATATTAAGACATCCCTCCAAATAACAAGACAACCCTTTAAAAAACAAGACATCCCTCTAAATAACAAGACATCCCTCTAAATAACAAGACATCCCTTTAAATATTAAGACATCCCTTCAAATAACAAGACATCCCTCTAAATATTAAGACATCCCTCTAAATAAGAAGACATCCCTCTAAATATTAAGACATCCCTTTAAATAACAAGACATCTCTCTAAATAACAAGACATCCCTCTAAATAACAAGACATCCCTCTAAATATTAAGACATCCCTCCAAATAACAAGACATCCCTCTAAATATTAAGACATCCCTCTAAATAACAAGACATCTCTCTAAATAACAAGACATCCCTCTAAATAACAAGACATCCCACTAAATAACAAGACATCCCTCTAAATAACAAGACATCCCTTTTAAATAACAAGACATTCCTCTAAATAACAAGACATCCCTCTAAATAACAAGACATCCCTCCAAATAACAAGAAATCCCTCAAAATAGCAAGACATCCCTCTAAATATTAAGACATCCCTTCAAATAACAAGACATCCCTCTAAATAACAAGACATCCCTCTAAATAACAAGACATCCCTCTAAATAACAAGACATCACTCTAAATATTAAGACATCCCTCCAAATAACAAGACAACCCTTTAAAAAACAAGACATCCCTCTAAATAACAAGACATCCCTCTAAATAACAAGACATCCCTCTAAATATTAAGACATCCCTTCAAATAACAAGACATCCCTCTAAATATTAAGACATCCCTCTAAATAACAAGACATCCCTCTAAATATTAAGACATCCCTTTAAATAACAAGACATCTCTCTAAATAACAAGACATCCCTCTAAATAACAAGACATCCCTCCAAATAAAAAGACATCCCTCTAATTATTAAGACATCAATCTAAATAACAAGACATCCCTCCAAATAACAAGACAACCCTCTAAAAATCAAAAAAAACCCTCTAAATAACAAGACATCTCTCTAAAAAACAAGACATCCCTCTAAATATTAAGACATCTCTCTAAATAACAAGACATCCCTCTAAATACCAAGACATCCCTCTAATTATTAAGACATCCCTCCAAATAACAAGACAACCCTTTAAAAAACAAGACATCCCTCTAAATAACAAGACATCCCTCTAAAAAACAAGACATCCCTCTAAATAACAAGACATCCCTTCAAATAACAAGACATCCTTCTAAATATTAAGACATCCCTCTAAATAACAAGACATCCCTCTAAATATTAAGACATCCCTTTAAATAACAAGACATCTCTCTAAATAACAAGACATCCCTCTAAATAACAAGACATCCCACTAAATAACAAGACATCCCTCTAAATAACAAGACATCCCTTTTAAATAACAAGACATTCCTCTAAATAACAAGACATCCCTCTAAATAACAAGACATCCCTCCAAATAAAAAGACATCCCTCTAAATAGCAAGACATCCCTCTAATAAACAAGACATTCCGCTAAATATTAAGACATCCCTCTAAATATTAAGACATCCCTTTAAATAACAAGACATCTCTCTAAATAACAAGACATCCCTCTAAATAACAAGACATCCCACTAAATAACAAGACATCCCTCTAAATAACAAGACATCCCTTTTAAATAACAAGACATTCCTCTAAATAACAAGACATTTCTCTAAATAACAAGACATCCCTCCAAATAAAAAGACATCCCTCTAAATAGCAAGACATCCCTCTAATAAACAAGACATTCCGCTAAATATTAAGACATCCCTCTAAATAACAAGACATCCCATCTAAATTACAAGACAACCCTCTAAAAAACAAGACATCCCTCCAAATAACAAGACAACCCTCTAAAAAACAAGACATCCCTCTAAATAAAAAGACATCTCTCCAAATAACAAGACATCCCTCTAAATAACAAGACATCCCATCTAAATTACAAGACAACCCTCTAAAAAACAAGACATCCCTCTAAATAACAAGACATCCTTCTAAATAACAAGACATCCCTCTAAATATTAAGACATCCCTCCAAATAACAAGACATCCCTCTAAATATTAAGACATCCCTCTAAATAACAAGACATCCCTCTAAATATTAAGACATCCCTTTAAATAACAAGACATCTCTCTAAATAACAAGACATCCCTCTAAATAACAAGACATCCTACTAAATAACAAGACGTCCCTCTAAATAACAAGACATCCCTTTTAAATAACAAGACATTCCTCTAAATAACAAGACATCCCTCTAAATAACAAGACATCCCTCCAAATAAAAAGACATCCCTCTAAATAGCAAAACATCCCTCTAAATAACAAGACATCCCTCCAAATAACAAGATATCCCTCTAAATAACAAGACATTCCTCCAAATAACAAGACTTACTTTCAAATAAGAAGACATCCCTCTAAATAACAAGACATCCCTCTAAATAACAAGACATCCCTCTAAATACCAAGACATCCCTCTAAATATTAAGACATCCCTCCAAATAACAAGACAACCCTTTAAAAAACAAGACATCCCTCTAAATAACAAGACATCCCTCTAAATAACAAGACATCCCTCTAAATATTAAGACATCTCTTCAAATAACAAAACATCCCTCTAAATATTAAGACATCCCTCTAAATAACAAGACATCCCTCTAAATATTAAGACATCCCTTTAAATAACAAGACATCTCTCTAAATAACAAGACATCCCTCTAAATAACAAGACATCCCTCTAAATATTAAGACATCCCTCCAAATAACAAGACATCCCTCTAAATATTAAGACATCCCTCTAAATAACAAGACATCCCTCTAAATATTAAGACATCCCTTTAAATAACAAGACATCTCTCTAAATAACAAGACATCCCTCTAAATAACAAGACATCTCACTAAAAAACAAGACATCCCTCTAAATAACAAGACATCCCTTTTAAATAACAAGACATTCCTCTAAATAACAAGACATCCCTCTAAATAACAAGACATCCCTCCAAATAACAAGAAATCCCTCAAAAAAGCAAGACATCCCTCTAAATATTAAGACATCCCTTCAAATAACAAGACATCCCTCTAAATAACAAGACATCCCTCTAAATAACAAGACATCCCTCTAAATAAAAAGACATCCCTCTAAATAACTAGACATCCCTCCAAATACCAAGACATCCCTCTAAATAACAAGACATCCCTCTAAATAACAAGACACACCTCCAAATAACGAAACATCCCTCTAAATTATAAGACATCCCTCTTAATAACAAGCATCCCTCCAAATAACAAGACATCCCTCTAAATAACAAGACATCCCTCCAAATATGAAGACATCCCTCTAAATAAAAAGACATCCCTCTAAATAACAAGACATCCCTCTAAATAACAAGACATCTCTCTAAATATTAAGACATCCCTTCAAATAACAAGACATCCCTCTAAATAACAAGACATCCCTCTAAATAACAACACATCCCTCTAAATAACAAGACATCCCTCTAAAAAACAAGACATCCCTCTAAATATTAAGACATCAATCTAAATAACAAGACATCCCTCTAAATAACAAGACAACCCTCTAAAAAACAAAAAAACCCTTTAAATAACAAGACATCTCTCTAAAAAACAAGACATCCCTCTAAATATCAAGACATCCCTTTAAATAACAAGACATCCATCTATATAACAAGACATTCCTCTAAATATCAAGACATCCCTTTAAATAACAAGACATCCATCTATATAACAAGACATTCCTCTAAATATTAAGACATCCCTCTAAATAACAAGACATCCCATCTAAATTACAAGACAACCCTCTAAAAAACAAGACATCCCTCCAAATAACAAGACAACCCTCTAAAAAACAAGACATCCCTCTAAATAACAAGACATCCCTCTAAATAACAAGACATCACTCTAAATATTAAGACATCCCTCCAAATAACAAGACAACCCTTTAAAAAACAAGACATCCCTCTAAATAACAAGACATCCCTCTAAATAACAAGACATCCCTCTAAATATTAAGACATCCCTTCAAATAACAAGACATCCCTCTAAATATTAAGACATCCCTCTAAATAACAAGACATCCCTCTAAATATTAAGACATCCCTTTAAATAACAAGACATCTCTCTAAATAACAAGACATCCCTCTAAATAACAAGACATCCCACTAAATAACAAGACATCCCTCTAAATAACAAGACATCCCTTTTAAATAACAAGACATTCCTCTAAATAACAAGACATCCCTCTAAATATTAAGACATCCCTCTAAATAACAAGACATCCCTCCAAATAAAAAGACATCCCTCTAAATAACAAGACATCCCTCTAATAAACAAGACATTCCGCTAAATATTAAGACATCCCTCTAAATAACAAGACATCCCATCTAAATTACAAGAAAACCCTCTAAAAAACAAGACAACCCTCTAAAAAACAAGACATCCCTCTAAATAAAAAGACATCTTAGACACAAGTGTGTACAAGGTTGTACAAGTGTGTACAAGGTTGTACAAGTGTGTACAAGGGTGTACAAGTTTGTACAAGTGTGTACAAGTTTGTACAAGTGTGTACAAGTTTGTACAAGTGTGTACAAGTTTGTACAAGGTTGTACAAATGTATACAAGGGTGTACAAGGGTGCACAAGTTTGTACAAGGGTGTACAAGTGTGTACAAGCTTGTAGAAGTGTGTACAAGCTTGTACAAGTGTGTACAAGGGTGTACAGGTTTGTACAAGGTTGTACAAGTGTTTACAAGGGAGTACAAGTATGTACAAGAATGTACAAGTTTGTACAAGTGTGTACAAGTGTGTACAAGGTTGTACAAGTGTGTACAAGGTTGTACAAGTGTGTACAAGGTTGTACAAGTGTGTACAAGGTTGTACAAGTGTGTACAAGGTTGTACAAGTGTGTACAAGGTTGTACAAGTGTGTACAAGGTTGAACAAGTGTGTACAAAGGTGTACAAGTGTGTACAAGGTTGTACAAGTGTGTACAAGGTTGTACAAGTGTGTACAAGGTTGTACAAGTGTGTACAAGGTTGTACAAGGTTGTACAATTGTGTACAAGGTTGTACAAGTGTTTACAAGGGTGTACAAGTATGTACAAGAATGTACAAGTTTGTACAAGTGTGTACAAGTTTGTAAAAGGTTGTACAAGTGTGTACAAGGGTGTACAAGTGTGTACAAGGGTGCACAAGTGTGTACAAGGGTGTACAATCGTGTACAAGCTTGTACAAGTGTGTACAAGGGTGTACAGGTTTGTACAAGGTTGTACAAGTGTGTACAAGGTTGTACAAGTGTGTACAAGGGTGTACAAGTTTGTACAAGTGTGTACAAGTTTGTACAATTGTGTACAAGTTTGTACAAAGTTGTACAAATGTATACAAGGGTGTACAAAAGTGTACAAGGGTGCACAAGTTTGTACAAGGGTGTACAAGTGTGTACAAGCTTGTACAAGTGTGTACAAGCTTGTACAAGTGTGTACAAGGGTGTACAGGTTTGTACAAGGTTGTACAAGTGTTTACAAGGGTGTACAAGTATGCACAAGAATGTACAAGTTTGTACAAGTGTGTACAAGTTTGTAAAAGGTTGTACAAGTGTATACAAGGGTGTACAAGTGTGTTCAAGGGTGCACAAGTGTGTACAAGGGTGTACAATCTTGTACAAGCTTGTACAAGTGTGTACAAGGGTGTACAGGTTTGTACAAGGTTGTACAAGTGTGTATAAGGGTGTACAAATGTGTACAAGGATGTAAAAGTTTGTACAAGTGTGTACAAGTTTGTACAAGGTTGTACAAGTAAGTACAAGTTTGTACAAGAATGTACAAGTGTGTACAAGGTTTTACAATTGTGTTAAAGGTTGTACAAGTGTGTACAAGGTTGTACAAGTGTGTACAAGGTTGTACAAGTGTGTACAAGGTTGTACAAGTGTGTACAAGGTTGTACAAGTGTGTACAAGTTTGTACAAGTGTGTACAAGGTTGTACAAGTGTGTACAAGGTTGTACAAGTGTGTACAAGGTTGTACAAGTGTGTACAAGGGTGCACAAGTGTGTACAAGGGTGTACAATCGTGTACATGCTTGTACAAGTTTTTACAAGGTTGTACAAGTGTGTACAAGGTTGTACAAGTGTGTACAAGGTTGTACAAACGTGTACAAGGTTGTACAAGTGTGTACAAGGTTGTACAAGTGTGTACAAGGTTGTATAAGTGTGTACAAAGGTGTACAAGTGTGTACAAGGTTGTACAAGTGTGTACAAGGTTGTACAAGTGTGTACATGGTTGTACAAGGTTGTACAATTGTGTACAAGGTTGTACAAGTGTGTACAAGGGTGTACAAGTTTGTACAAGTGTGTACAAGTTTGTACAAGTGTGTACAAGTTTGTACAAGGTTGTACCAATGTATACAAGGGTGTACAAAAGTGTACAAGGGTGCACAAGTTTGTACAAGGGTGTACAAGTGTGTACAAGCTTGTACAAGTGTGTACAAGCTTGTACAAGTGTGTACAAGGGTGTACAGGTTTGTACAAGGTTGTACAAGTGTTTACAAGGGTGTACAAAAGAATGTACAAGATTGTACAAGTGTGTACAAGTTTGTAAAAGGTTGTACAAGTGTGTACAAGGTTGTACAAGTGTGTACAAGGTGGTATCATAGTGTACAAGGTTGTACAAGTGTGTACAAGCTTGTACAAGTGTGTACAAGCTTGTACAAGTGTGTACAAGTGTGTACAAGTTTGTACAAGGTTGTACAAGTGTTTACAAGGGTGTACAAGTATGTACAAGAATGTTCAAGATTGTACAAGTGTGTACAAGTTTGTAAAAGGTTGTACAAGTGTGTACAAGGGTGTACAAGTGTGTACAAGGGTGCACAAGTGTGTACAAGGGTGTACAATCGTGTACAAGCTTGTACAAGTGTGTACAAGGGTGTACAGGTTTGTACAAGGTTGTACAAGTGTGTACAAGGGTGTACAAATGTGTACAAGGATGTAAAAGTTTGTACAAGTGTGTACAAGGTTGTACAAGGTTGTACAAGTAAGTACAAGTTTGTACAAGAATGTACAAGTGTGTACAAGGTTTTACAATTGTGTAAAAGGTTGTACAAGTGTGTACAAGGTTGTACAAGTGTGTACAAGGTTGTACAAGTGTGTACAAGCTTGTACAAGTGTGTACAAGGTTGTACAAGTGTGTACAAGGTTGTACAAGTGTGTACAAGGTTGTACAAGTGTGTACAAGTTTGTTCAAGTGTGTACAAGTTTGTACAAGGTTGTACAAATGTGTACAAGGGTGTACAAAAGTGTACAAGGGTGCACAAGTTTGTACAAGGGTGTACAAGTGTGTACAAGTTTGTACAAGTGTGTACAAGCTTGTACAAGGGTTTACAGGTTTGTACAAGGTTGTACAAGTGTGTACAAGGGTGTACAAGTATGTACAAGAATGTATAAGTTTGTACAAGTGTGTACAAGGGTGTACAAGTATGTACAAGAATGTACAAGTTTGTACAAGTGTGTACAAGGGTGTACAAATGTGTACAAGGATGTAAAAGTTTGTACAAGTGTGTACAAGTTTGTAGTAGGTTGTACAAGGTTGTACAAGTGTGTACAAGGTTGTACAAGTGTGTACAAGGTTGTACAAGTGTGTACAAGGTTGTACAAGTGTGTACAAGGTTGTACAAGTGTGTACAAGGTTGTACAAGTGTGTACAAGGTTGTACAAGTGTGTACAAGGGTTCACAAGTGTGTACAAGGGTGTAAAATCGTGTACAAGCTTGTACAATCGTGTACAAGCTTGTACAAGTGTGTACAAGGGTTTACAGGTTTGTACAAGGTTGTACAAGTGTGTACAAGGGTGTACAAATGTGTACAAGGATGTAAAAGTTTATACAAGTGTGTACAAGTTTGTACAAGGTTGTTTAAGTGTGTACAATTTTTTACAATTGTGTACAAGGTTGTACAAGTGTGTACAAGGTTGTACAAGTGTGTACAAGGATGTACAAGTGTGTACAAGGTTGTACAAGTGTGTACAAGTTTGTACAAGTGTGTACAAGTTTGTACAAGGTTGTACAAATGTGTACAAGGGTGTACAAAAGTGTACAAGGGTGCACAAGTTTGTACAAGGGTGTAAAAGTGTGTACAAGGGTGTACAGGTTTGTACAAGGTTGTACAAGTGTGTACAAGCTTGAACAAGTGTGTACAAGGTTGTACAAGTGTTTACAAGGTTGTACAAGTGTGTACAAGGTTGCACAAGTGTGTACAAGGTTGCACAAGTGTGTACAAGAGTGTACAATCGTGTACAAGCTTGTACAAGTGTGTACAAGGGTGTACAGGTTTGTACAAGGTTGTACAAGTGTGTACAAGGTTTTACAATTGTGTACAAGGTTGTACAAGTGTGTACAAGGTTGTACAAGTGTGTACAAGGTTGTACAAGTGTGTACAAGCTTGTACAAGTGTGTACAAGGTTGTACAAGTGTGTACATGGTTGTTCAAGTGTGTACATGTTTGTACAAGTGTGTTTAAGTTTGTACAAGGTTGTACAAATGTGTACAAGGGTGTACAAAAGTGTACAAGGGTGCACAAGTTTGTACAAGAGTGTACAAGTGTGTACAAGCTTGTACAAGTGTGTACAATGGTGTACAGGTTTGTACTAGGTTGTACAAATGTGTACAAGGATGTACAAGTATGTACAAGAATGTACAATTTTGTACAAGTGTGTACAAGTTTGTAAAAGGTTGTACAAGTGTGTACAAGGGTGAACAAGTGTGTACAAGGTTGTACAAGTGTGTACAAGCTTGTACAAGTGTGTACAAGCTTGTACAAGTGTGTACAAGGGTGTACAAGTGTGTACAAGGTTGTACAAGTTTTTACAAGGTTGTACAAGTGTGTACAAGGTTGTACAAGTGTGTACAAGGTTGTACAAGTGTTTACAAGGTTGTACAAGTGTGTACAAGGTTGTACAAGGTTGTACAATTGTGTACAAGGTTGTACAAGTGTGTACAAGGTTGTACAAGTGTGTACAAGGTTGTACAAGTGTGTACAAGGGTGTACAAGTTTGTACAAGTAAGTACAAGGTTGTACAAGTGTGTACAAGGGTGTACAAGTTTGTACAAGTGTGTACAAGTTTGTACAATTGTGTACAAGTTTGTACAAGGTTGTACAAATGTATACAAGGGTGCACAAGTGTGTACAAGGGTGTACAATCGTGTACAAGCTTGTACAAGTGTGTACAAGGGTGTACAGGTTTGTACAAGGTTGTACAAGTGTGTACAAGGGTGTACAAATGTGTACAAGGATGTAAAAGTTTGTACAAGTGTGTACAAGTTTGTACAAGGTTGTACAAGTAAGTACAAGTTTGTACAAAAATGTACAAGTGTGTACAAGGTTTTACAATTGTGTAAAAGGTTGTACAATTGTGTAAAAGGTTGTACAAGTGTGTACAAGGTTGTACAAGCGTGTACAAGGTTGTACAAGTGTGTACAAGGTTGTACAAGTGTGTACAAGGTTGTACAAGTGTGTACAAGTTTGTTCAAGTGTGTACAAGTTTGTACAAGGTTGTACAAATGTGTACAAGGGTGTACAAAAGTGTACAAGGGTGCACAAGTTTGTACAAGGGTGTACAAGTGTGTACAAGCTTGTACAAGTGTGTACAAGCTTGTACAAGGGTTTACAGGTTTGTACAAGGTTGTACAAATGTGTACAAGGGTGTACAAGTATGTACAAGAATGTACAAGTTTGTACAAGTGTGTACAAGGGTGTACAAGTATGTACAAGAATGTACAAGTTTGTACAAGTGTGTACAAGGATGTACAAAAGTGTACAAGGATGTAAAAGTTTGTACAAGTGTGTACAAGTTTGTACAAGGTTGTACAAGGTTGTACAAGTGTGTACAAGGTTGTACAAGTGTGTACAAGGTTGTACAAGTGTGTACAAGGTTGTACAAGTGTGTACAAGGTTGTACAAGTGTGTACAAGGTTGTACAAGTGTGTACAAGGGTGCACAAGTGTGTACAAGGGTGTACAATCGTGTACAAGCTTGTACAATCGTGTACAAGCTTGTACAAGTGTGTACAAGGGTGTACAGGTTTGTACAAGGTTGTACAAGTGTGTACAAGGGTGTACAAATGTGTACAAGGATGTAAAAGTTTGTACAA
Organism: Macrosteles quadrilineatus; assembly: GCF_028750875.1. Classification (NCBI taxonomy): domain Eukaryota; kingdom Metazoa; phylum Arthropoda; class Insecta; order Hemiptera; family Cicadellidae; genus Macrosteles; species Macrosteles quadrilineatus. The sequence goes on from NW_026542915.1 coordinate 33,324, forward strand.
GTGTGTACAAGTTTGTACAAGGTTGTACAAGTAAGTACAAGTTTGTACAAGAATGTACAAGTGTGTACAAGGTTTTACAATTGTGTTAAAGGTTGTACAAGTGTGTACAAGGTTGTACAAGTGTGTACAAGGTTGTATAAGTGTGTACAAAGGTGTACAAGTGTGTACAAGGTTGTACAAGTGTGTACAAGGTTGTACAAGTGTGTACATGGTTGTACAAGGTTGTACAATTGTGTACAAGGTTGTACAAGTGTGTACAAGGGTGTACAAGTTTGTACAAGTGTGTACAAGTTTGTACAAGTGTGTACAAGTTTGTACAAGGTTGTACCAATGTATACAAGGGTGTACAAAAGTGTACAAGGGTGCACAAGTTTGTACAAGGGTGTACAAGTGTGTACAAGCTTGTACAAGTGTGTACAAGGGTGTACAAGGTTGTACAAGTGTGTACAAGGTTGTACAAGTGTGTACAAGTTTGTACAAGTGTGTACAAGGTTGTACAAGTGTGTACAAGGTTGTACAAGTGTGTACAAGGTTGTACAAGTGTGTACAAGGGTGCACAAGTGTGTACAAGGGTGTACAATCGTGTACATGCTTGTACAAGTTTTTACAAGGTTGTACAAGTGTGTACAAGGTTGTACAAGTGTGTACAAGGTTGTACAAACGTGTACAAGGTTGTACAAGTGTGTACAAGGTTGTACAAGTGTGTACAAGGTTGTATAAGTGTGTACAAAGGTGTACAAGTGTGTACAAGGTTGTACAAGTGTGTACAAGGTTGTACAAGTGTGTACATGGTTGTACAAGGTTGTACAATTGTGTACAAGGTTGTACAAGTGTGTACAAGGGTGTACAAGTTTGTACAAGTGTGTACAAGTTTGTACAAGGGTGTACAAGTTTGTACAAGTGTGTACAAGTTTGTACAAGTGTGTACAAGTTTGTACAAGGTTGTACCAATGTATACAAGGGTGTACAAAAGTGTACAAGGGTGCACAAGTTTGTACAAGGGTGTACAAGTGTGTACAAGCTTGTACAAGTGTGTACAAGCTTGTACAAGTGTGTACAAGGGTGTACAGGTTTGTACAAGGTTGTACAAGTGTTTACAAGGGTGTACAAAAGAATGTACAAGATTGTACAAGTGTGTACAAGTTTGTAAAAGGTTGTACAAGTGTGTACAAGGTTGTACAAGTGTGTACAAGGTGGTATCATAGTGTACAAGGTTGTACAAGTGTGTACAAGCTTGTACAAGTGTGTACAAGCTTGTACAAGTGTGTACAAGTGTGTACAAGTTTGTACAAGGTTGTACAAGTGTTTACAAGGGTGTACAAGTATGTACAAGAATGTTCAAGTTTGTACAAGTGTGTACAAGTTTGTAAAAGGTTGTACAAGTGTGTACAAGGGTGTACAAGTGTGTACAAGGGTGCACAAGTGTGTACAAGGGTGTACAATCGTGTACAAGCTTGTACAAGTGTGTACAAGGGTGTACAGGTTTGTACAAGGTTGTACAAGTGTGTACAAGGGTGTACAAATGTGTACAAGGATGTAAAAGTTTGTACAAGTGTGTACAAGGTTGTACAAGGTTGTACAAGTAAGTACAAGTTTGTACAAGAATGTACAAGTGTGTACAAGGTTTTACAATTGTGTAAAAGGTTGTACAAGTGTGTACAAGGTTGTACAAGTGTGTACAAGGTTGTACAAGTGTGTACAAGCTTGTACAAGTGTGTACAAGGTTGTACAAGTGTGTACAAGGTTGTACAAGTGTGTACAAGGTTGTACAAGTGTGTACAAGTTTGTTCAAGTGTGTACAAGTTTGTACAAGGTTGTACAAATGTGTACAAGGGTGTACAAAAGTGTACAAGGGTGCACAAGTTTGTACAAGGGTGTACAAGTGTGTACAAGTTTGTACAAGTGTGTACAAGCTTGTACAAGGGTTTACAGGTTTGTACAAGGTTGTACAAGTGTGTACAAGGGTGTACAAGTATGTACAAGAATGTATAAGTTTGTACAAGTGTGTACAAGGGTGTACAAGTATGTACAAGAATGTACAAGTTTGTACAAGTGTGTACAAGGGTGTACAAATGTGTACAAGGATGTAAAAGTTTGTACAAGTGTGTACAAGTTTGTAGTAGGTTGTACAAGGTTGTACAAGTGTGTACAAGGTTGTACAAGTGTGTACAAGGTTGTACAAGTGTGTACAAGGTTGTACAAGTGTGTACAAGGTTGTACAAGTGTGTACAAGGTTGTACAAGTGTGTACAAGGGTTCACAAGTGTGTACAAGGGTGTAAAATCGTGTACAAGCTTGTACAATCGTGTACAAGCTTGTACAAGTGTGTACAAGGGTTTACAGGTTTGTACAAGGTTGTACAAGTGTGTACAAGGGTGTACAAATGTGTACAAGGATGTAAAAGTTTATACAAGTGTGTACAAGTTTGTACAAGGTTGTTTAAGTGTGTACAATGTTTTACAATTGTGTACAAGGTTGTACAAGTGTGTACAAGGTTGTACAAGTGTGTACAAGGATGTACAAGTGTGTACAAGGTTGTACAAGTGTGTACAAGTTTGTACAAGTGTGTACAAGTTTGTACAAGGTTGTACAAATGTGTACAAGGGTGTACAAAAGTGTACAAGGGTGCACAAGTTTGTACAAGGGTGTAAAAGTGTGTACAAGGGTGTACAGGTTTGTACAAGGTTGTACAAGTGTGTACAAGCTTGAACAAGTGTGTACAAGGTTGTACAAGTGTTTACAAGGTTGTACAAGTGTGTACAAGGTTGCACAAGTGTGTACAAGGTTGCACAAGTGTGTACAAGAGTGTACAATCGTGTACAAGCTTGTACAAGTGTGTACAAGGGTGTACAGGTTTGTACAAGGTTGTACAAGTGTGTACAAGGTTTTACAATTGTGTACAAGGTTGTACAAGTGTGTACAAGGTTGTACAAGTGTGTACAAGGTTGTACAAGTGTGTACAAGCTTGTACAAGTGTGTACAAGGTTGTACAAGTGTGTACATGGTTGTTCAAGTGTGTACATGTTTGTACAAGTGTGTTTAAGTTTGTACAAGGTTGTACAAATGTGTACAAGGGTGTACAAAAGTGTACAAGGGTGCACAAGTTTGTACAAGGGTGTACAAGTGTGTACAAGCTTGTACAAGTGTGTACAATGGTGTACAGGTTTGTACTAGGTTGTACAAATGTGTACAAGGATGTACAAGTATGTACAAGAATGTACAATTTTGTACAAGTGTGTACAAGTTTGTAAAAGGTTGTACAAGTGTGTACAAGGGTGAACAAGTGTGTACAAGGTTGTACAAGTGTGTACAAGCTTGTACAAGTGTGTACAAGCTTGTACAAGTGTGTACAAGGGTGTACAAGTGTGTACAAGGTTGTACAAGTTTTTACAAGGTTGTACAAGTGTGTACAAGGTTGTACAAGTGTGTACAAGGTTGTACAAGTGTGTACAAGGTTGTACAAGTGTGTACAAGGTTGTACAAGGTTGTACAATTGTGTACAAGGTTGTACAAGTGTGTACAAGGTTGTACAAGTGTGTACAAGGTTGTACAAGTGTGTACAAGGGTGTACAAGTTTGTACAAGTAAGTACAAGGTTGTACAAGTGTGTACAAGGGTGTACAAGTTTGTACAAGTGTGTACAAGTTTGTACAATTGTGTACAAGTTTGTACAAGGTTGTACAAATGTATACAAGGGTGCACAAGTGTGTACAAGGGTGTACAATCGTGTACAAGCTTGTACAAGTGTGTACAAGGGTGTACAGGTTTGTACAAGGTTGTACAAGTGTGTACAAGGGTGTACAAATGTGTACAAGGATGTAAAAGTTTGTACAAGTGTGTACAAGTTTGTACAAGGTTGTACAAGTAAGTACAAGTTTGTACAAGAATGTACAAGTGTGTACAAGGTTTTACAATTGTGTAAAAGGTTGTACAATTGTGTAAAAGGTTCTACAAGTGTGTACAAGGTTGTACAAGCGTGTACAAGGTTGTACAAGTGTGTACAAGGTTGTACAAGTGTGTACAAGGTTGTACAAGTGTGTACAAGTTTGTTCAAGTGTGTACAAGTTTGTACAAGGTTGTACAAATGTGTACAAGGGTGTACAAAAGTGTACAAGGGTGCACAAGTTTGTACAAGGGTGTACAAGTGTGTACAAGCTTGTACAAGTGTGTACAAGCTTGTACAAGGGTTTACAGGTTTGTACAAGGTTGTACAAATGTGTACAAGGGTGTACAAGTATGTACAAGAATGTACAAGTTTGTACAAGTGTGTACAAGGGTGTACAAGTATGTACAAGAATGTACAAGTTTGTACAAGTGTGTACAAGGATGTACAAATGTGTACAAGGATGTAAAAGTTTGTACAAGTGTGTACAAGTTTGTACAAGGTTGTACAAGGTTGTACAAGTGTGTACAAGGTTGTACAAGTGTGTACAAGGTTGTACAAGTGTGTACAAGGTTGTACAAGTGTGTACAAGGTTGTACAAGTGTGTACAAGGTTGTACAAGTGTGTACATGGGTGCACAAGTGTGTACAAGGGTGTACAATCGTGTACAAGCTTGTACAATCGTGTACAAGCTTGTACAAGTGTGTACAAGGGTGTACAGGTTTGTACAAGGTTGTACAAGTGTGTACAAGGGTGTACAAATGTGTACAAGGATGTAAAAGTTTGTACAAGTGTGTACAAGTTTGTACAAGGTTGTACAAGTAAGTACAAGTTTGTACAAGAATGTACAAGTGTGTACAAGGTTTTACAATTGTGTTAAAGGTTGTACAAGTGTGTACAAGGTTGTACAAGTGTGTACAAGGTTGTACAAGTGTGTACAAGGTTGTACAAGTGTGTACAAGTTTGTACAAGTGTGTACAAGGTTGTACAAGTGTGTACAAGGTTGTACAAGTGTGTACAAGGTTGTACAAGTGTGTACAAGGTTGTACAAGTGTGTACAAGGGTGCACAAGTGTGTACAAGGGTGTACAATCGTGTACATGCTTGTACAAGTTTTTACAAGGTTGTACAAGTGTGTACAAGGTTGTACAAGTGTGTACAAGGTTGTACAAATGTGTACAAGGTTGTACAAGTGTGTACAAGGTTGTACAAGTGTGTACAAGGTTGTATAAGTGTGTACAAAGGTGTACAAGTGTGTACAAGGTTGTACAAGTGTGTACAAGGTTGTACAAGTGTGTACATGGTTGTACAAGGTTGTACAATTGTGTACAAGGTTGTACAAGTGTGTACAAGGTTGTACAAGTGTGTACAAGGGTGTACAAGTTTGTACAAGTGTGTACAAGTTTGTACAAGTGTGTACAAGTTTGTACAAGGTTGTACCAATGTATACAAGGGTGTACAAAAGTGTACAAGGGTGCACAAGTTTGTACAAGGGTGTACAAGTGTGTACAAGCTTGTACAAGTGTGTACAAGCTTGTACAAGTGTGTACAAGGGTGTACAGGTTTGTACAAGGTTGTACAAGTGTTTACAAGGGTGTACAAAAGAATGTACAAGTTTGTACAAGTGTGTACAAGTTTGTAAAAGGTTGTACAAGTGTGTACAAGGTTGTACAAGTGTGTACAAGGTTGTATCATAGTGTACAAGGTTGTACAAGTGTGTACAAGCTTGTACAAGTGTGTACAAGCTTGTACAAGTGTGTACAAGTGTGTACAAGTTTGTACAAGGTTGTACAAGTGTTTACAAGGGTGTACAAGTATGTACAAGAATGTTCAAGTTTGTACAAGTGTGTACAAGTTTGTAAAAGGTTGTACAAGTGTGTACAAGGGTGTACATGTGTGTACAAGGGTGCACAAGTGTGTACAAGGGTGTACAATCGTGTACAAGCTTGTACAAGTGTGTACAAGGGTGTACAGGTTTGTACAAGGTTGTACAAGTGTGTACAAGGGTGTACAAATGTGTACAAGGATGTAAAAGTTTGTACAAGTGTGTACAAGGTTGTACAAGTGTGTACAAGGTTGTACAAGTGTGTACAAGGTTGTACAAGTGTGTACAAGTTTGTTCAAGTGTGTACAAGTTTGTACAAGGTTGTACAAATGTGTACAAGGGTGTACAAAAGTGTACAAGGGTGCACAAGTTTGTACAAGGGTGTACAAGTGTGTACAAGTTTGTACAAGTGTGTACAAGCTTGTACAAGGGTTTACAGGTTTGTACAAGGTTGTACAAGTGTGTACAAGGGTGTACAAGTATGTACAAGAATGTACAAGTTTGTACAAGTGTGTACAAGGTTGTACAAGTGTGTACAAGGTTGTACAAGTGTGTACAAGCTTGTACAAGTGTGTACAAAGTTGTACAAGTGTGTACAAGGTTGTACAAGTGTGTACAAGGTTGTACAAGTGTGTACAAGGTTGTACAAGTGTGTACAAGTTTGTTCAAGTGTGTACAAGTTTGTACAAGGTTGTACAAATGTGTACAAGGGTGTACAAAAGTGTACAAGGGTGCACAAGTTTGTACAAGGGTGTACAAGTGTGTACAAGTTTGTACAAGTGTGTACAAGCTTGTACAAGGGTTTACAGGTTTGTACAAGGTTGTACAAGTGTGTACAAGGGTGTACAAGTATGTACAAGAATGTAAAAGTTTGTACAAGTGTGTACAAGGGTGTACAAGTATGTACAAGAATGTACAAGTTTGTACAAGTGTGTACAAGGGTGTACAAATGTGTACAAGGATGTAAAAGTTTGTACAAGTGTGTACAAGTTTGTAGTAGGTTGTACAAGGTTGTACAAGTGTGTACAAGGTTGTACAAGTGTGTACAAGGTTGTACAAGTGTGTACAAGGTTGAACAAGTGTGTACAAGGTTGTACAAGTGTGTACAAGGGTGTACAATCGTGTACAAGCTTGTACAATCGTGTACAAGCTTGTACAAGTGTGTACAAGGGTTTACAGGTTTGTACAAGGTTGTACAAGTGTGTACAAGGGTGTACAAATGTGTACAAGGATGTAAAAGTTTATACAAGTGTGTACAAGTTTGTACAAGGTTGTTTAAGTGTGTACAATGTTTTACAATTGTGTACAAGGTTGTACAAGTGTGTACAAGGTTGTACAAGTGTGTACAAGGATGTACAAGTGTGTACAAGGTTGTACAAGTGTGTACAAGTTTGTACAAGTGTGTACAAGTTTGTACAAGGTTGTACAAATGTGTACAAGGGTGTACAAAAGTGTACAAGGGTGCACAAGTTTGTACAAGGGTGTACAAGTGTGTACAAGGGTGTACAGGTTTGTACAAGGTTGTACAAGTGTGTACAAGCTTGAACAAGTGTGTACAAGGTTGTACAAGTGTTTACAAGGTTGTACAAGTGTGTACAAGGTTGCACAAGTGTGTACAAGGTTGCACAAGTGTGTACAAGAGTGTACAATCGTGTACAAGCTTGTACAAGTGTGTACAAGGGTGGACAGGTTTGTACAAGGTTGTACAAGTGTGTACAAGGTTTTACAATTGTGTACAAGGTTGTACAATCGTGTACAAGCTTGTACAATCGTGTACATGCTTGGTTCAAGTTTGTACAAGGTTTTACAGGTTTGAACAAGGTTGTACAAGTGTGTACAAGGGTGTACAAGTATGTACAAGAATGTACAAGTTTCTACAAGTGTGTACAAGGGTGTACAAATGTGTACAAGGATGTAAAAGTTTGTACAAGTGTGTACAAGTTTGTACAAGGTTGTACAAGGTTGTACAAGTGTGTACAAGGTTGTACAAGTGTGTACAAGGTTGTGCAAGTGTGTACAAGTTTGTACAAGTGTGTACAAGTTTGTACAAGGTTGTACAAATGTGTACAAGGGTGTACAAAAGTGTACAAGGGTGCACAAGTTTGTACAAGGGTGTACAAGTGTGTACAAGGGTGTACAGGTTTGTACAAGGTTGTACAAGTGTTTACAAGGTTGTACAAGTGTTTACAAGGTTGTACAAGTGTGTACAAGGTTGCACAAGTGTGTACAAGAGTGTACAATCGTGTACAAGTTTGTACAAGTGTGTACAAGGGTGTACAGGTTTGTACAAGGTTGTACAAGTGTGTACAAGGTTGTGCAAGTGTGTACAAGTTTGTACAAGTGTGTACAAGTTTGTACAAGGTTGTACAAATGTGTACAAGGGTGTACAAAAGTGTACAAGGGTGCACAAGTTTGTACAAGGGTGTACAAGTGTGTACAAGCTTGTACAAGTGTGTACAAGGGTGTACAGGTATGTACAAGGTTGTACAAATGTGTACAAGGATGTACAAGTATGTACAAGAATGTACAATTTTGTACAAGTGTGTACAAGTTTGTAAAAGGTTGTACAAGTGTGTACAAGGGTAAACAAGTGTGTACAAGGTTGTACAAGTGTGTACAAGCTTGTACAAGTGTGTACAAGGGTGTACAAGTGTGTACAAGGTTGTACAAGTTTTTACAAGGTTGTACAAGTGTGTACAAGGTTGTACAAGTGTGTACAAGGTTGTACAAGTGTGTACAAGGTTGTACAAGTGTGTACAAGGTTGTATAAGTGTGTAAAAGGTTGAAAAAGTGTGTACAAGGTTGTACAAGTGTGTACAAGGTTGTACAAGTGTGTACACACTTGTACAAACTTTTACATCCTTGTACACATTTGTACACCCTTGTACACACTTGTACAAACTTGTACATTCTTGTACATACTTGTACACCCTTGTACACACTTGTGCACCCTTGTACACACTTGTACAACCTTGTACACACTTGTACAACCTTGTACACACTTGTACAACCTTGTACACACTTGTACAACCTTGAACACACTTGTACAACCTTGTACACACTTGTACAACCTTGTACAACCTTGTACAAACTTGTACACACTTGTACAAACTTTTACATCCTTGTACACATTTGTACATCCTTGTACACACTTGTACAAACTTGTACATTCTTGTACATACTTGTACACCCTTGTACACACTTGTACAAACTTGTACATTCTTGTACATACTTGTACACCCTTGTACACACTTGTACAACCTTGTACAAAACTGTAAACCCTTGTACAAGCTTGTACACACTTGTACAAGCTTGTACACACTTGTACACCCTTGTACAAACTTGTGCACCCTTGTACACTTTTGTACACCCTTGTACACATTTGTACAACCTTGTACAAACTTGTACACACTTGAACAAACTTGTACACACTTGTACAACCTTGTACACACTTGTACAACCTTGTACACACTTGTACAACCTTGTACACACTTGTACAACCTTGTACACGCTTGTACAACCTTGTACACACTTGTACAACCTTTTACACAATTGTAAAACCTTGTACACACTTGTACATTCTTGTACAAACTTGTACTTACTTGTACAACCTTGTACAAACTTGTACACACTTGTACAAACTTTTACATCCTTGTACACATTTGTACACCCTTGTACACACTTGTACAACCTTGTACAAACCTGTACACCCTTGTACACACTTGTACAAGCTTGTACACGATTGTACACCCTTGTACACACTTGTGCACCCTTGTATACATTTGTACAACCTTGTACAAACTTGTACACAATTGTACAAACTTGTACACACTTGTACAAACTTGTACACCCTTGTACACACTTGTACAACCTTGTACACACTTGTACAAACTTGTACACCCTTGTACACACTTGTACAACCTTGTACACACTTGTACAACCTTGTACACACTTGAACAACCTTGTACACAATTGTACAACCTTGTACAACCTTGTACACACTTGTACAACCTTGTACACACTTGTACAACCTTGTACACACTTGTACAACCTTGTACACACTTGTACAACCTTGTAAAAACTTGTACAACCTTGTACACACTTGTACACCCTTGTACACACTTGTACAAGCTTGTACACACTTGTACAAGCTTGTACACACTTATACAACCTTGTACACACTTGTTCACCCTTGTACACACTTGTACACACTTGTACAAAATTGTACATTCTTGTACATACTTGTACATCCTTGTACACATTTGTACAACCTAGTACAAACCTGTACACCATTGTACACACTTGTACAAGCTTGTACACACTTGTACACCCTTGTAAAAACTTGTGCACCCTGGTACACTTTTGTACACCCTTGTACACATTTGTACAACCTTGTACAAACTTAAACACACTTGTACAAACATATACACACTTGAACAACCATGTACACACTTGTACAACCTTGTTCACACTTGTACAAGCTTGTACACACTTGTACAACCTTGTACACACTTGTACAACCTTGTACAAGTGTGTACAAGGGTGTACAGGTTTGTACAAGGTTGTACAAGTGTGTACAAGGTTTTACAATTGTGTACAAGGTTGTACAAGTGTGTACAAGGTTGTACAAGTGTGTACAAGGTTGTACAAGTGTGTACAAGCTTGTACAAGTGTGTACAAGGTTGTACAAGTGTGTACATGGTTGTTCAAGTGTGTATATGTTTGTACAAGTGTGTTTAAGTTTGTACAAGGTTGTACAAATGTGTACAAGGGTGTACAAAAGTGTACCAGGGTGCACAAGTTTGTACAAGGGTGTACAAGTGTGTACAAGCTTGTACAAGTGTGTACAATAGTGTACAGGTTTGTACTAGGTTGTACAAATGTGTACAAGGATGTACAAGTATGTACAAGAATGTACAATTTTGTACAAGTGTGTACAAGTTTGTAAAAGGTTGTACAAGTGTGTACAAGGGTGAACAAGTGTGTACAAGGTTGTACAAGTGTGTACAAGCTTGTACAAGTGTGTACAAGCTTGTACAAGTGTGTACAAGGGTGTACAAGTGTGTACAAGGTTGTACAAGTTTTTACAAGGTTGTACAAGTGTGTACAAGGTTGTACAAGTGTGTACAAGGTTGTACAAGTGTGTACAAGGTTGTACAAGGTTGTACAATTGTGTACAAGGTTGTTCAAGTGTGTACAAGGTTGTACAAGTGTGTACAAGGTTGTACAAGTGTGTACAAGGGTGTACAAGTTTGTACAAGTGTGTACAAGGTTGTACAAGTGTGTACAAGGGTGTACAAGTTTGTACAAGTGTGTACAAGTTTGTACAATTGTGTACAAGTTTGTACAAGGTTGTACAAATGTATACAAGGGTGCACAAGTGTGTACAAGGGTGTACAATCGTGTACAAGCTTGTAGAAGTGTGTACAAGGGTGTACAGGTTTGTACAAGGTTGTACAAGTGTGTACAAGGGTGTACAAATGTGTACAAGGATGTAAAAGTTTGTACAAGTGTGTACAAGTTTGTACAAGGTTGTACAAGTAAGTACAAGTTTGTACAAGAATGTACAAGTGTGTACAAGGTTTTACAATTGTGTAAAAGGTTGTACAATTGTGTAAAAGGTTGTACAAGTGTGTACAAGGTTGTACAAGCGTGTACAAGGTTGTACAAGTGTGTACAAGGTTGTACAAGTGTGTACAAGGTTGTACAAGTGTGTACAAGTTTGTTCAAGTGTGTACAAGTTTGTACAAGGTTGTACAAATGTGTACAAGGGTGTACAAAAGTGTACAAGGGTGCACAAGTTTGTACAAGGGTGTACAAGTGTGTACAAGCTTGTACAAGTGTGTACAAGCTTGTACAAGGGTGTACAGGTTTGTACAAGGTTGTACAAGTGTGTACAAGGGTGTACAAGTATGTACAAGAATGTACAAGTTTGTACAAGTGTGTACAAGGGTGTACAAGTATGTACAAGAATGTACAAGTTTGTACAAGTGTGTACAAGGATGTACAAATGTGTACAAGGATGTTAAAGTTTGTACAAGTGTGTACAAGTTTGTAAAAGGTTGTACAAGGTTGTACAAGTGTGTACAAGGTTGTACAAGTGTGTACAAGGTTGTACAAGTGTGTACAAGGTTGTACAAGTGTGTACAAGGGTGCACAAGTGTGTACAAGGGTGTACAATCGTGTACAAGCTTGTACAATCGTGTACAAGCTTGTACAAGTGTGTACAAGGGTGTACAGGTTTGTACAAGGTTGTACAAGTGTGTACAAGGGTGTACAAATGTGTACAAGGATGTAAAAGTTTGTACAAGTGTGTACAAGTTTGTACAAGGTTGTACAAGTAAGTACAAGTTTGTACAAGAATGTACAAGTGTGTACAAGGTTTTACAATTGTGTTAAAGGTTGTACAAGTGTGTACAAGGTTGTACAAGTGTGTACAAGGTTGTACAAGTGTGTACAAGGTTGTACAAGTGTGTACAAGTTTGTACAAGTGTGTACAAGGTTGTACAAGTGTGTACAAGGTCGTACAAGTGTGTACAAGGTTGTACAAGTGTGTACAAGGTTGTACAAGTGTGTACAAGGGTGCACAAGTGTGTACAAGGGTGTACAATCGTGTACATGCTTGTACAAGTTTTTACAAGGTTGTACAAGTGTGTACAAGGTTGTACAAGTGTGTACAAGGTTGTACAAATGTGTACAAGGTTGTACAAGTGTGTACAAGGTTGTACAAGTGTGTACAAGGTTGTATAAGTGTGTACAAAGGTGTACAAGTGTGTACAAGGTTGTACAAGTGTGTACAAGGTTGTACAAGTGTGTACATGGTTGTACAAGGTTGTACAATTGTGTACAAGGTTGTACAAGTGTGTACAAGGTTGTACAAGTGTGTACAAGGGTGTACAAGTTTGTACAAGTGTGTACAAGTTTGTACAAGTGTGTACAAGTTTGTACAAGGTTGTACAAGTAAGTACAAGTTTGTACAAGAATGTACAAGTGTGTACAAGGTTTTACAATTGTGTAAAAGGTTGTACAATTGTGTAAAAGGTTGTACAAGTGTGTACAAGGTTGTACAAGCGTGTACAAGGTTGTACAAGTGTGTACAAGGTTGTACAAGTGTGTACAAGGTTGTACAAGTGTGTACAAGTTTGTTCAAGTGTGTACAAGTTTGTACAAGGTTGTACAAATGTGTACAAGGGTGTACAAAAGTGTACAAGGGTGCACAAGTTTGTACAAGGGTGTACAAGTGTGTACAAGCTTGTACAAGTGTGTACAAGCTTGTACAAGGGTTTACAGGTTTGTACAAGGTTGTACAAGTGTGTACAAGGGTGTACAAGTATGTACAAGAATGTACAAGTTTGTACAAGTGTGTACAAGGGTGTACAAGTATGTACAAGAATGTACAAGTTTGTACAAGTGTGTACAAGGATGTACAAATGTGTACAAGGATGTAAAAGTTTGTACAAGTGTGTACAAGTTTGTAAAAGGTTGTACAAGGTTGTACAAGTGTGTACAAGGTTGTACAAGTGTGTACAAGGTTGTACAAGTGTGTACAAGGTTGTACAAGTGTGTACAAGGGTGCACAAGTGTGTACAAGGGTGTACAATCGTGTACAAGCTTGTACAATCGTGTACAAGCTTGTACAAGTGTGTACAAGGGTGTACAGGTTTGTACAAGGTTGTACAAGTGTGTACAAGGGTGTACAAATGTGTACAAGGATGTAAAAGTTTGTACAAGTGTGTACAAGTTTGTACAAGGTTGTACAAGTAAGTACAAGTTTGTACAAGAATGTACAAGTGTGTACAAGGTTTTACAATTGTGTTAAAGGTTGTACAAGTGTGTACAAGGTTGTACAAGTGTGTACAAGGTTGTACAAGTGTGTACAAGGTTGTACAAGTGTGTACAAGTTTGTACAAGTGTGTACAAGGTTGTACAAGTGTGTACAAGGTCGTACAAGTGTGTACAAGGTTGTACAAGTGTGTACAAGGTTGTACAAGTGTGTACAAGGGTGCACAAGTGTGTACAAGGGTGTACAATCGTGTACATGCTTGTACAAGTTTTTACAAGGTTGTACAAGTGTGTACAAGGTTGTACAAGTGTGTACAAGGTTGTACAAATGTGTACAAGGTTGTACAAGTGTGTACAAGGTTGTACAAGTGTGTACAAGGTTGTATAAGTGTGTACAAAGGTGTACAAGTGTGTACAAGGTTGTACAAGTGTGTACAAGGTTGTACAAGTGTGTACATGGTTGTACAAGGTTGTACAATTGTGTACAAGGTTGTACAAGTGTGTACAAGGTTGTACAAGTGTGTACAAGGGTGTACAAGTTTGTACAAGTGTGTACAAGTTTGTACAAGTGTGTACAAGTTTGTACAAGGTTGTACCAATGTATATGTTACACTCAATCCCCGAATTCGGACAATGTCCGAAATTTCTACCCACTCCGCGATGTGGATAGTGTGAAATACCCACGTCGCGGAGTGAGCATTTTATTCGGTCATTGGCCGAAGTGAAATGCCCAGACCGCGATGTGGGTAAATTGATATACTCAAATGCCAAAGTCATAACGTTCTTCGGCGATTGAGCGAATCAAAAATACCCACAACGCGATGTGAGCAAGAGGGATTGCCCACGTCGGGTTGTGGGTATTCTTAGTTTGTGCAAATGCCGAATTTACGTTTAGACATGTTACCCCCACTATTTGCACTATTTGCGATTAGGATGGACGGACCTGTACATGCATTGTGTTTTCTTTACTGTTGACCGGGGACGACTAGCCCCTAGAAATGTAATGGCAGTTGTAAATAAGACAAATGATTACTACACTCTTGGCACAAGACATGGAATTCTGGACGAACAGTTTGCGAAAAACCTATTCCAGGTGGCGCTAAATAAATTTCCTTGCCCCGAGGATGTACCCGATGACCAAGTTAACGTACGAAAAGAAGCGATGATGTCATCCGGATCAAAACAAGGTTTTTATAAGATGTGGTTGCAAGAAAAACTGTTTGAGTAAATCATGTAAATGTATTAAGTTAAACGTAAAATGCATTCTAAATGTCATGGCAGCACCTCTTGTGCCAATAAGTAAAAGTAATATGTAACAAGAACTGTGTTATGATCGGCGATTTAAGGTTACTCCTATTTTTGTAAAGCGGAAAAACATAATTTCAGTTTTTTTCTTCTTATTCGGTAATTTGCAGTTTTCTTGTATTTTCTAAAATGATATTTGTACATTAAATAATAATCACAAACATAAATTTTATTTATTTTAGGCCTACCTAGTGATTGTGGATTTCATGTAGATTTTTTTGTACACGGTAGTTCATATTCAGGTCATATTCAGGCTATTCGGCGTTTGCGCAAAATAGAAATACCCACAACCCGACGTGGGCAATCACTTTTGCTCACATCGCGTTGTGGGTATTTTGGATTTACTCAACCGCCGAAGAAGGTTTAGACTTCGGCGTTTGAGTAAATCAGTTTACCCACAACGCGGTCTGGGCATTTCGTTTCGGTCAATGTCCGAAATAAAATGCTCACTTCGCGACGTGGGTATTTCAAACTATCCACATCGCGGAGTGGGTAGAAATTTCGGACATTGTCCGAATTCGGAGATTGAGTGTAACATATACAAGGGTGTACAAAAGTGTACAAGGGTGCACAAGTGTGTACAAGGGTGTACAGGTTTGTACAAGGTTGTACAAGTGTTTACAAGGGTGTACAAAAGAATGTACAAGTTTGTACAAGTGTGTACAAGTTTGTAAAAGGTTGTACAAGTGTGTACAAGGTTGTACAAGTGTGTACAAGGTTGTATCATAGTGTACAAGGTTGTACAAGTGTGTACAAGCTTGTACAAGTGTGTACAAGCTTGTACAAGTGTGTACAAGTGTGTACAAGTTTGTACAAGGTTGTACAAGAGTTTACAAGGGTGTACAAGTATGTACAAGAATGTTCAAGTTTGTACAAGTGTGTACAAGTTTGTAAAAGGTTGTACAAGTGTGTACAAGGGTGTACAAGTGTGTACAAGGGTGCACAAGTGTGTACAAGGGTGTACAATCGTGTACAAGCTTGTACAAGTGTGTACAAGGGTGTACAGGTTTGTACAAGGTTGTACAAGTGTGTACAAGGGTGTACAAATGTGTACAAGGATGTAAAAGTTTGTACAAGTGTGTACAAGGTTGTACAAGTGTGTACAAGGTTGTACAAGTGTGTACAAGGTTGTACAAGTGTGTACAAGGTTGTACAAGTGTGTACAAGTTTGTTCAAGTGTGTACAAGTTTGTACAAGGTTGTACAAATGTGTACAAGGGTGTACAAAAGTGTACAAGGGTGCACAAGTTTGTACAAGGGTGTACAAGTGTGTACAAGTTTGTACAAGTTTGTACAAGCTTGTACAAGGGTTTACAGGTTTGTACAAGGTTGTACAAGTGTGTACAAGGGTGTACAAGTATGTACAAGAATGTACAAGTTTGTACAAGTGTGTACAAGGTTGAACAAGTGTGTACAAGGTTGTACAAGTGTGTACAAGCTTGTACAAGTGTGTACAAAGTTGTACAAGTGTGTACAAGGTTGTACAAGTGTGTACAAGGTTGTACAAGTGTGTACAAGGTTGTACAAGTGTGTACAAGTTTGTTCAAGTGTGTACAAGTTTGTACAAGGTTGTACAAATGTGTACGAGGGTGTACAAAAGTGTACAAGGGTGCACAAGTTTGTACAAGGGTGTACAAGTGTGTACAAGTTTGTACAAGTGTGTACAAGCTTGTACAAGGGTTTACAGGTTTGTACAAGGTTGTACAAGTGTGTACAAGGGTGTACAAGTATGTACAAGAATGTACAAGTTTGTACAAGTGTGTACAAGGGTGTACAAGTATGTACAAGAATGTACAAGTTTGTACAAGTGTGTACAAGGGTGTACAAATGTGTACAAGGATGTAAAAGTTTGTACAAGTGTGTACAAGTTTGTAGTAGGTTGTACAAGGTTGTACAAGTGTGTACAAGGTTGTACAAGTGTGTACAAGGTTGTACAAGTGTGTACAAGGTTGTACAAGTGTGTACAAGGTTGTACAAGTGTGTACAAGGTTGTACAAGTGTGTACAAGGTTGTACAAGTGTGTACAAGGGTTCACAAGTGTGTACAAGGGTGTACAATCGTGTACAAGCTTGTACAATCGTGTACAAGCTTGTACAAGTGTGTACAAGGGTTTACAGGTTTGTACAAGGTTGTACAAGTGTGTACAAGGGTGTACAAATGTGTACAAGGATGTAAAAGTTTATACAAGTGTGTACAAGTTTGTACAAGGTTGTTTAAGTGTGTACAATGTTTTACAATTGTGTACAAGGTTGTACAAGTGTGTACAAGGTTGTACAAGTGTGTACAAGGATGTACAAGTGTGTACAAGGTTGTACAAGTGTGTACAAGTTTGTTCAAGTGTGTACAAGTTTGTACAAGGTTGTACAAATGTGTACAAGGGTGTACAAAAGTGTACAAGGGTGCACAAGTTTGTACAAGGGTGTACAAGTGTGTACAAGGGTGTACAGGTTTGTACAAGGTTGTACAAGTGTGTACAAGCTTGAACAAGTGTGTACAAGGTTGTACAAGTGTTTACAAGGTTGTACAAGTGTGTACAAGGTTGCACAAGTGTGTACAAGGTTGCACAAGTGTGTACAAGAGTGTACAATCGTGTACAAGCTTGTACAAGTGTGTACAAGGGTGTACAGGTTTGTACAAGGTTGTACAAGTGTGTACAAGGTTTTACAATTGTGTACAAGGTTGTACAATCGTGTACAGGCTTGTACAATCGTGTACATGCTTGTTTCAAGTTTGTACAAGGGTTTACAGGTTTGAACAAGGTTGTACAAGTGTGTACAAGGGTGTACAAGTATGTACAAGAATGTACAAGTTTGTACAAGTGTGTACAAGGGTGTACAAATGTGTACAAGGATGTAAAAGTTTGTACAAGTGTGTACAAGTTTGTACAAGGTTGTACAAGGTTGTACAAGTGTGTACAAGGTTGTACAAGTGTGTACAAGGTTGTGCAAGTGTGTACAAGTTTGTACAAGTGTGTACAAGTTTGTACAAGGTTGTACAAATGTGTACAAGGGTGTACAAAAGTGTACAAGGGTGCACAAGTTTGTACAAGGGTGTACAAGTGTGTACAAGGGTGTACAGGTTTGTACAAGGTTGTACAAGTGTTTACAAGGTTGTACAAGTGTTTACAAGGTTGTACAAGTGTGTACAAGGTTGCACAAGTGTGTACAAGAGTGTACAATCGTGTACAAGCTTGTACAAGTGTGTACAAGGGTGTACAGGTTTGTACAAGGTTGTACAAGTGTGTACAAGGTTTTACAATTGTGTACAAGGTTGTACAAGTGTGTACAAGGTTGTACAAGTGTGTACAAGTTTGTACAAGTGTGTACAAGCTTGTACAAGTGTGTACAAGGTTGTACAAGTGTGTACATGGTTGTTCAAGTGTGTACATGTTTGTACAAGTGTGTTTAAGTTTGTACAAGGTTGTACAAATGTGTACAAGGGTGTACAAAAGTGTACAAGGGTGCACAAGTTTGTACAAGGGTGTACAAGTGTGTACAAGCTTGTACAAGTGTGTACAAGGGTGTACAGGTATGTACAAGGTTGTACAAATGTGTACAAGGATGTACAAGTATGTACAAGAATGTACAATTTTGTACAAGTGTGTACAAGTTTGTAAAAGGTTGTACAAGTGTGTACAAGGGTAAACAAGTGTGTACAAGGTTGTACAAGTGTGTACAAGCTTGTACAAGTGTGTACAAGGGTGTACAAGTGTGTACAAGGTTGTACAAGTTTTTACAAGGTTGTACAAGTGTGTACAAGGTTGTACAAGTGTGTACAAGGTTGTACAAGTGTGTACAAGGTTGTACAAGTGTGTACAAGGTTGTACAAGTGTGTACACACTTGTACAAACTTTTACATCCTTGTACACATTTGTACACCCTTGTACACACTTGTACAAACTTGTACATTCTTGTACATACTTGTACACCCTTGTACACACTTGTACAACCTTGTACAAACCTGTAAACCCTTGTACAAACTTGAAACAAGCATGTACACGATTGTACAAGCTTGTACACGATTGTACACCCTTGTACACACTTGTGCACCCTTGTACACACTTGTACAACCTTGTACACACTTGTACAATCTTGTACACACTTGTACAACCTTGTACACACTTGTACAACCTTGTACACACTTGTACAACCTTGTACACACTTGTACAACCTTGTACAACCTTGTACAAACTTGTACACACTTGTACAAACTTTTACATCCTTGTACACATTTGTACATCCTTGTACACACTTGTACAAACTTGTACATTCTTGTACATACTTGTACACCCTTGTACACACTTGTACAAACTTGTACATTCTTGTACATACTTGTACACCCTTGTACACACTTGTACAACCTTGTACAAACCTGTAAACCCTTGTACAAGCTTGTACACACTTGTACAAGCTTGTACACACTTGTACACCCTTGTACAAACTTGTGCACCCTTGTACACTTTTGTACACCCTTGTACACATTTGTACAACCTTGTACAAACTTGTACACACTTGAACAAACTTGTACACACTTGTACAACCTTGTACACACTTGTACAACCTTGTACACACTTGTACAACCTTGTACACGCTTGTACAACCTTGTACACACTTGTACAACCTTTTACACAATTGTAAAACCTTGTACACACTTGTACATTCTTGTACAAACTTGTACTTACTTGTACAACCTTGTACAAACTTGTACACACTTGTACAAACTTTTACATCCTTGTACACATTTGTACACCCTTGTACACACTTGTACAACCTTGTACAAACCTGTACACCCTTGTACACACTTGTACAAGCTTGTACACGATTGTACACCCTTGTACACACTTGTGCACCCTTGTATACATTTGTACAACCTTGTACAAACTTGTACACAATTGTACAAACTTGTACACACTTGTACAAACTTGTACACCCTTGTACACACTTGTACAACCTTGTACACACTTGTACAAACTTGTACACCCTTGTACACACTTGTACAACCTTGTACACACTTGTACAACCTTGTACACACTTGAACAACCTTGTACACAATTGTACAACCTTGTACAACCTTGTACACACTTGTACAACCTTGTACACACTTGTACAACCTTGTACACACTTGTACAACCTTGTAAAAACTTGTACAACCTTGTACACACTTGTACACCCTTGTACACACTTGTACAAGCTTGTACACACTTGTACAAGCTTGTACACACTTGTACAACCTTGTACACACTTGTTCACCCTTGTACACACTTGTACACACTTGTACAAAATTGTACATTCTTGTACATACTTGTACATCCTTGTACACATTTGTACAACCTAGTACAAACCTGTACACCATTGTACACACTTGTACAAGCTTGTACACACTTGTACACCCTTGTACAAACTTGTGCACCCTGGTACACTTTTGTACACCCTTGTACACATTTGTACAACCTTGTACAAACTTAAACACACTTGTACAAACATATACACACTTGAACAACCATGTACACACTTGTACAACCTTGTACACACTTGTACAAGCTTGTACACACTTGTACAACCTTGTACACACTTGTACAACCTTGTACAAGTGTGTACAAGGGTGTACAGGTTTGTACAAGGTTGTACAAGTGTGTACAAGGTTTTACAATTGTGTACAAGGTTGTACAAGTGTGTACAAGGTTGTACAAGTGTGTACAAGGTTGTACAAGTGTGTTCAAGCTTGTACAAGTGTGTACAAGGTTGTACAAGTGTGTACATGGTTGTTCAAGTGTGTATATGTTTGTACAAGTGTGTTTAAGTTTGTACAAGGTTGTACAAATGTGTACAAGGGTGTACAAAAGTGTACCAGGGTGCACAAGTTTGTAAAAGGGTGTACAAGTGTGTACAAGCTTGTACAAGTGTGTACAATGGTGTACAGGTTTGTACTAGGTTGTACAAATGTGTACAAGGATGTACAAGTATGTACAAGAATGTACAATTTTGTACAAGTGTGTACAAGTTTGTAAAAGGTTGTACAAGTGTGTACAAGGGTGAACAAGTGTGTACAAGGTTGTACAAGTGTGTACAAGCTTGTACAAGTGTGTACAAGCTTGTACAAGTGTGTACAAGGGTGTACAAGTGTGTACAAGGTTGTACAAGTTTTTACAAGGTTGTACAAGTGTGTACAAGGTTGTACAAGTGTGTACAAGGTTGTACAAGTGTGTACAAGGTTGTACAAGGTTGTACAATTGTGTACAAGGTTGTTCAAGTGTGTACAAGGTTGTACAAGTGTGTACAAGGTTGTACAAGTGTGTACAAGGGTGTACAAGTTTGTACAAGTGTGTACAAGGTTGTACAAGTGTGTACAAGGGTGTACAAGTTTGTACAAGTGTGTACAAGTTTGTACAATTGTGTACAAGTTTGTACAAGGTTGTACAAATGTATACAAGGGTGCACAAGTGTGTACAAGGGTGTACAATCGTGTACAAGCTTGTACAAGTGTGTAAAAGGGTGTACAGGTTTGTACAAGGTTGTACAAGTGTGTACAAGGGTGTACAAATGTGTACAAGGATGTAAAAGTTTGTACAAGTGTGTACAAGTTTGTACAAGGTTGTACAAGTAAGTACAAGTTTGTACAAGAATGTACAAGTGTGTACAAGGTTTTACAATTGTGTAAAAGGTTGTACAAGTGTGTACAAGGTTGTACAAGCGTGTACAAGGTTGTACAAGTGTGTACAAGGTTGTACAAGTGTGTACAAGGTTGTACAAGTGTGTACAAGTTTGTTCAAGTGTGTACAAGTTTGTACAAGGTTGTACAAATGTGTACAAGGGTGTACAAAAGTGTACAAGGGTGCACAAGTTTGTACAAGGGTGTACAAGTGTGTACAAGCTTGTACAAGTGTGTACAAGCTTGTACAAGGGTTTACAGGTTTGTACAAGGTTGTACAAGTGTGTACAAGGGTGTACAAGTATGTACAAGAATGTACAAGTTTGTACAAGTGTGTACAAGGGTGTACAAGTATGTACAAGAATGTACAAGTTTGTACAAGTGTGTACAAGGATGTACAAATGTGTACAAGGATGTAAAAGTTTGTACAAGTGTGTACAAGTTTGTACAAGGTTGTACAAGGTTGTACAAGGTTGTACAAGTGTGTACAAGGTTGTACAAGTGTGTACAAGGTTGTACAAGTGTGTACAAGGTTGTACAAGTGTGTACAAGGTTGTACAAGTGTGTACAAGGTTGTACAAGTGTGTACAAGGGTGCACAAGTGTGTACAAGGGTGTACAATCGTGTACAAGCTTGTACAATCGTGTACATGCTTGTTTCAAGTTTGTACAAGGGTTTACAGGTTTGTACAAGGTTGTACAAGTGTGTACAAGGGTGTACAAGTATGTACAAGAATGTACAAGTTTGTACAAGTGTGTACAAGGGTGTACAAATGTGTACAAGGATGTAAAAGTTTGTACAAGTGTGTACACACTTGTACAACCTTGTACACACTTGTACAACCTTGTACACACTTTTTCAACCTTGTACACACTTATACAACCTTGTACACACTTGTACAACCTTGTACACACTTGTACAACCTTGTACACACTTGTACAACCTTGTACACACTTGTACAACCTTGTACACACTTGTACAACCTTGTAAAAACTTGTACAACCTTGTACACACTTGTACACCCTTGTACACACTTGTACAAGCTTGTACACACTTGTACAACCTTGTACACACTTGTTCACCCTTGTACACACTTGTACAACCTTTTACAAACTTGTACACACTTGTACAAAATTGTACATTCTTGTACATACTTGTACATCCTTGTACACATTTGTACAACCTTGTACATACCTGTACACCCTTGTACACACTTGTACAAGCTTGTACACACTTGTACACCCTTGTACAAACTTGTGCACCCTTGTACACTTTTGTACACCCTTGTACACATTTGTACAACCTTGTACAAACTTAAACACACTTGTACAAACATGTACACACTTGAACAACCATGTACACACTTGTACAACCTTGTACACACTTGTACAAGCTTGTACACACTTGTACAAACTTGTACACACTTGTACAACCTTGTACACACTTGTACAACCTTGTACACACTTGTACAACCTTGTACACAATTGTAAAACCTTGTACACACTTGTACAACCTTGTACAAACCTGTACACCCTTGTACACACTTGTACAAGCTTGTACACGATTGTACACTCTTGTACACACTTGTGCAACCTTGTACACACTTGTACAACCTTGTAAACACTTGTACAACCTTGTAAACACTTGTACAACCTTGTACAAACCTGTACACCCTTGTACACACTTGTACACCCTTGTACAAACTTGTGCACCCTTGTACACTTTTGTACACCCTTGTACACATTTGTACAACCTTGTACAAACTTGTACACACTTGTACAAACTTGTACACACTTGCATAACCTTGTACACACTTGTACAACCTTGTACACACTTGTACAACCTTGTACAACCTTGTACAAACTTGTACACACTTGTACAAACTTTTACATCCTTGTACACATTTGTACACCCTTGTACACACTTGTACAAACTTGTACATTCTTGTACATACTTGTACACCCTTGTACACACTTGTACAACCTTGTTCAAACCTGTAAACCCTTGTACAAACTTGAAACAAGCATGTACACGATTGTACAAGCTTGTACACGATTGTACACCCTTGTACACACTTGTGCACCCTTGTACACACTTGTACAACCTTGTACACACTTGTACAACCTTGTACACACTTGTACAACCTTGTACACACTTGTACAACCTTGTACACACTTGTACAACCTTGTACAACCTTGTACAAACTTGTACACACTTGTACAAACTTTTACATCCTTGTACACATTTGTACATCCTTGTACACACTTGTACAAACTTGTACATTCTTGTACATACTTGTACACCCTTGTACACACTTGTACAAACTTGTACATTCTTGTACATACTTGTACACCTTTGTACACACTTGTACAACCTTGTACAAACCTGTAAACCCTTGTACAAGCTTGTACACACTTGTACAAGCTTGTACACACTTGTACACCCTTGTACAAACTTGTGCACCCTTGTACACTTTTGTACACCCTTGTACACATTTCTACAACCTTGTACAAACTTGTACACACTTGAACAAACTTGTACACACTTGTACAACCTTGTACACACTTGTACAACCTTGTACACACTTGTACAACCTTGTACACGCTTGTACAACCTTGTACACACTTGTACAACCTTTTACACAATTGTAAAACCTTGTACACACTTGTACATTCTTGTACAAACTTGTACTTACTTGTACAACCTTGTACAAACTTGTACACACTTGTACAAACTTTTACATCCTTGTACACATTTGTACACCCTTGTACACACTTGTACAACCTTGTACAAACCTGTACACCCTTGTACACACTTGTACAAGCTTGTACACGATTGTACACCCTTGTACACACTTGTGCACCCTTGTATACATTTGTACAACCTTGTACAAACTTGTACACAATTGTACAAACTTGTACACACTTGTACAAACTTGTACACCCTTGTACACACTTGTACAACCTTGTACACACTTGTACAAACTTGTACACCCTTGTACACACTTGTACAACCTTGTACACACTTGTACAACCTTGTACACACTTGTACAACCTTGTACACACTTGTACAACCTTGTACACAATTGTACAACCTTGTACAACCTTGTACACACTTGTACAACCTTGTACACACTTGTACAACCTTGTACACACTTGTACAACCTTGTACACACTTGTACAACCTTGTAAAAACTTGTACAACCTTGTACACACTTGTACACCCTTGTACACACTTGTACAAGCTTGTACACACTTGTACAAGCTTGTACACACTTGTACAACCTTGTACACACTTGTTCACCCTTGTACACACTTGTACAACCTTTTACAAACTTGTACACACTTGTACAAAATTGTACATTCTTGTACATACTTGTACATCCTTGTACACATTTGTACAACCTAGTACAAACCTGTACACCATTGTACACAGTTGTACAAGCTTGTACACACTTGTACAACCTTGTACAAACTTGTGCACCCTTGTACACTTTTGTACACCCTTGTACACATTTGTACAACCTTGTACAAACTTAAACACACTTGTACAAACATGTACACACTTGAACAACCATGTACACACTTGTACAACCTTGTACACACTTGTACAAGCTTGTACACACTTGTACAACCTTGTACACACTTGTACAACCTTGTACACACTTGTACAACCTTGTACACAATTGTAAAACCTTGTACACACTTGTACAACCTTGTACAAACCTGTACACCCTTGTACACACTTGTACAAGCTTGTACACGATTGTACACTCTTGTACACACTTGTGCAACCTTGTACACACTTGTGCAACCTTGTACACACTTGTACAACCTTGTAAACACTTGTACAACCTTGTACACACTTGTTCAAGCTTGTACACACTTGTACAACCTTGTACAAACCTGTACACCCTTGTACACACTTGTACACCCTTGTACAAACTTGTGCACCCTTGTACACTTTTGTACACCCTTGTACACATTTGTACAACCTTGTACAAACTTGTACACACTTGTACAAACTTGTACACACTTGTACAACCTTGTACACACTTGTACATCCTTGTACACACTTGTACAACCTTGTACACACTTGTACAACCTTGTACACAATTGTAAAACATTGTACACACTTAAACAACCTTGTACAAACTTGTACACACTTGTATAAACTTTTACATCCTTGTACACATTTGTACACCCTTGTACACACTTGTACAACCTTGTACAAACCTGTAAACCCTTGTACACACTTGTACAAGCTTGTACACGATTGTACAAGCTTGTACACGATTGTACACCCTTGTACACACTTGTGAACCCTTGTACACACTTGTACAACCTTGTACACACTTGTACAACCTTGTACACACTTGTACAACCTTGTACACACTTGTACAACCTTGTACACACTTGTACAACCTTGTACACACTTGTACAACCTTGTACACACTTGTACAACCTTGTACAACCTACTACAAACTTGTACACACTTGTACAAACTTTTACATCCTTGTACACATTTGTACACCCTTGTATACACTTGTACAAACTTGTACATTCTTGTACATACTTGTACACCCTTGTAAACACTTGTACAACCTTGTACAAACTTGTACACACTTGTACACACTTGTACAAGCTTGTACACACTTGTACAAGCTTGTACACACTTGTACACCCTTGTACAAACTTGTGCACCCTTGTACACACTTGTACAACCTTGTACACAATTGTACAACCTTGTACAACCATGTACACACTTGTACAACTTTGTACACACTTGTACAACCTTGTACACACTTGTACACCTTTGTACACACTTGTACAACCTTGTACACTATGATACAACCTTGTACACACTTGTACAACCTTGTACACACTTGTACAACCTTTTACAAACTTGTACACACTTGTACAAACTTGTACATTCTTTTGTACACCCTTGTAAACACTTGTACAACCTTGTACAAACCTGTACACCCTTGTACACACTTGTACAAGCTTTTACACACTTGTACAAGCTTGTACACACTTGTACAAGCTTGTACACACTTGTACACCCTTGTACAAACTTGTGCACCCTTGTACACTTTTGTACACCCTTGTATACATTGGTACAACCTTGTACAAACTTGTACACACTTGTACAAACTTGAACACACTTGTACAAACTTGTACACCCTTGTACACACTTGTACAACCTTGTACACACTTGTACAACCTTGTACACAATTGTACAACCTTGTACAACCATGTAGTCATTTGTACAACCTTGTACACACTTGTACAACCTTGTACACACTTGTACACCTTTGTACACACTTGTACAAACTTGTACACACTTGTACAAACTTGAACACACTTGTACAAACTTGTACACCCTTGTACACACTTGTACAACCTTGTACAAACTTGTACACACTTGTACACACTTGTACAAGCTTGTACACACTTGTACAAGCTTGTACACGATTGTACACCCTTGTACACACTTGTGCACCCTTGTACACACTTGTACAACCTTGTACACACTTGTACAACCTTGTACACACTTGTACAACCTTGTACACACTTTTAAAACCTTGTACACACTTGTACAAACTTGTACACACTTGTACAACCTTGTACACACTTGTACAACCTTGTACACACTTGTACAACCTTGTACACACTTGTACAACCTTTTACACAATTGTAAAACCTTGTACACACTTGTACATTCTTGTACAAACTTGTACTTACTTGTACAACCTTGTACAAACTTGTACACACTTGTACAAACTTTTACATCCTTGTACACATTTGTACACCCTTGTACACACTTGTACAACCTTGTACAAACCTGTACACCCTTGTACACACTTGTACAAGCTTGTACAAGATTGTACACCCTTGTACAAACTTGTGCACCCTTGTACACACTTGTACACCCTTGTATACACTTGTACAACCTTTTACAAACTTGTACACACTTGTACAAACTTGTACATTCTTGTGCATACTTGTACACCCTTGTAAACACTTGTACAACCTTGTACAAACCTGTACACCCTTGTACACACTTGTACAAGCTTGTACACCCTTGTACAAGCTTGTACACACTTGTACACCCTTGTACAAACTTGTGCACCCTTGTACACTTTTGTACACCCTTGTATACATTTGTACAACCTTGTACAAACTTGTACACAATTGTACAAACTTGTACACACTTGTACAAACTTGTACACCCTTGTACACACTTGTACAACCTTGTACACACTTGTACAACCTTGTACAAACCTGTACACCCTTGTACACACTTGTACAAGCTTGTACACGATTGTACACCCTTGTACACACTTGTGCACCCTTGTATACATTTGTACAACCTTGTACAAACTTGTACACAATTGTACAAACTTGTACACACTTGTACAAACTTGTACACCCTTGTACACACTTGTACAACCTTGTACACACTTGTACAAACTTGTACACCCTTGTACACACTTGTACAACATTGTACACACTTGTACAACCTTGTACACACTTGTACAACCTTGTACACAATTGTACAACCTTGTACAACCTTGTACACACTTGTACAACCTTGTACACACTTGTACAACCTTGTACACACTTGTACAACCTTGTACACACTTGTACAACCTTGTAAAAACTTGTACAACCTTGTACACACTTGTACACCCTTGTACACACTTGTACAAGCTTGTACACACTTGTACAAGCTTGTACACACTTGTACAAGCTTGTACACACTTGTACAACCTTGTACACACTTGTTCACCCTTGTACACACTTGTACAACCTTTTACAAACTTGTACACACTTGTACAAAATTGTACATTCTTGTACATACTTGTACATCCTTGTACACATTTGTACAACCTAGTACAAACCTGTACACCATTGTACACACTTGTACAAGCTTGTACACACTTGTACACCCTTGTACAAACTTGTGCACCCTTGTACACTTTTGTACACCCTTGTACACATTTGTACAACCTTGTACATACTTAAACACACTTGTACAAACATGTACACACTTGAACAACCATGTACACACTTGTACAACCTTGTACACACTTGTACAACCTAGTACACAATTGTAAAACCTTGTACACACTTGTACAACCTTTTACACAATTGTAAAACCTTGTACACACTTGTACATTCTTGTACAAACTTGTACTTACTTGTACAACCTTGTACAAACTTGTACACACTTGTACAAACTTTTACATCCTTGTACACATTTGTACACCCTTGTACACACTTGTACAACCTTGTACAAACCTGTACACCCTTGTACACACTTGTACAAGCTTGTACAAGATTGTACACCCTTGTACACACTTGTGCACCCTTGTACACACTTGTACACCTTGTATACACTTGTACAACCTTTTACAAACTTGTACACACTTGTACAAACTTGTACATTCTTGTGCATACTTGTACACCCTTGTAAACACTTGTACAACCTTGTACAAACCTGTACACCCTTGTACACACTTGTACAAGCTTGTACACCCTTGTACAAGCTTGTACACACTTGTACACCCTTGTACAAACTTGTGCACCCTTGTACACTTTTGTACACCCTTGTATACATTTGTACAACCTTGTACAAACTTGTACACAATTGTACAAACTTGTACACACTTGTACAAACTTGTACACCCTTGTACACACTTGTACAACCTTGTACACACTTGTACAACCTTGTACAAACCTGTACACCCTTGTACACACTTGTACAAGCTTGTACACGATTGTACACCCTTGTACACACTTGCGCACCCTTGTATACATTTGTACAACCTTGTACAAACTTGTACACAATTGTACAAACTTGTACACACTTGTACAAACTTGTACACCCTTGTACACACTTGTACAACCTTGTACACACTTGTACAAACTTGTACACCCTTGTACACACTTGTACAACATTGTACACACTTGTACAACCTTGTACACACTTGTACAACCTTGTACACAATTGTACAACCTTGTACAACCTTGTACACACTTGTACAACCTTGTACACACTTGTACAACCTTGTACACACTTGTACAACCTTGTAAAAACTTGTACAACCTTGTACACACTTGTACACCCTTGTACACACTTGTACAAGCTTGTACACACTTGTACAACCTTGTACACACTTGTTCACCCTTGTACACACTTGTACAACCTTTTACAAACTTGTACACACTTGTACAAAATTGTACATTCTTGTACATACTTGTACATCCTTGTACACATTTGTACAACCTAGTACAAACCTGTACACCATTGTACACACTTGTACAAGCTTGTACACACTTGTACACCCTTGTACAAACTTGTGCGACCTTGGACACTTTTGTACACCCTTTTACACATTTGTACAACCTTGTACATACTTAAACACACTTGTACAAACATGTACACACTTGAACAACCATGTACACACTTGTACAACCTTGTACACACTTGTACAAGCTTGTACACACTTGTACAACCTTGTACACACTTGTACAACCTTGTACACACTTGTACAACCTTGTACACAATTGTAAAACCTTGTACACACTTGTACAACCTTGTACAAACCTGTACACCCTTGTACACACTTGTACAAGCTTGTACACGATTGTACACTCTTGTACACACTTGTGCAACCTTGTACACACTTGTGCAACCTTGTACACACTTGTACAACCTTGTAAACACTTGTACAACCTTGTACACACTTGTTCAAGCTTGTACACACTTGTACAACCTTGTACAAACCTGTACACCCTTGTACACACTTGTACACACTTGTACAAACTTGTGCACCCTTGTACACTTTTGTACAACCTTGTACACATTTGTACAACCTTGTACAAACTTGTACACACTTGTACAAACTTGTACACACTTGTACAACCTTGTACACACTTGTACATCCTTGTACACACTTGTACAACCTTGTACACACTTGTACAACCTTGTACACAATTGTAAAACATTGTACACACTTAAACAACTTTGTACAAACTTGTACACACTTGTATAAACTTTTACATCCTTGTACACATTTGTACACCCTTGTACACATTTGTACAACCTTGTACAAACCTGTAAACCCTTGTACACACTTGTACAAGCTTGTACACGATTGTACAAGCTTGTACACGATTGTACACCCTTGTACACACTTGTGAACCCTTGTACACACTTGTACAACCTTGTACACACTTGTACAACCTTGTACACACTTGTACAACCTTGTACACACTTGTACATCCTTGTACACATTTGTACACCCTTGTACACACTTGTACACACTTGTACAAACTTTTACATCCTTGTACACATTTGTACACCCTTGTACACACTTGTACAACCTTGTACAAACCTGTACACCCTTGTACACACTTGTACAAGCTTGTACAAGATTGTACACCCTTGTACACACTTGTGCACCCTTGTACACACTTGTACACTCTTGTATACACTTGTACAACCTTTTACAAACTTGTACACACTTGTACAAACTTGTACATTCTTGTGCATACTTGTACACCCTTGTAAACACTTGTACAACCTTGTACAAACCTGTACACCCTTGTACACACTTGTACAAGCTTGTACACACTTGTACAAGCTTGTACACACTTGTACAAGCTTGTACACACTTGTACACCCTTGTACAAACTTGTGCACCCTTGTACACTTTTGTACACCCTTGTATACATTTGTACAACCTTGTACAAACTTGTACACAATTGTACAAACTTGTACACACTTGTACAAACTTGTACACCCTTGTACACACTTGTACAACCTTGTACACACTTGTACAACCTTGTACAAACCTGTACACCCTTGTACACACTTGTACAAGCTTGTACACGATTGTACACCCTTGTACACACTTGTGCACCCTTGTACACACTTGTACACCCTTGTACACACTTGTACAACCTTTTACAAACTTGTACACACTTGTACAAACTTGTACATTCTTGTACATACTTGTACACCCTTGTAAACACTTGTACAACCTTGTACAAACCTGTACACCCTTGTACACACTTGTACAAGCTTGTACACACTTGTACACCCTTGTACACACTTGTACAACCTTGTACACACTTGTACAACCTTGTACACAATTGTACAACCTTGTACAACCTTGTACACACTTGTACAACCTTGTACACACTTGTACAACCTTGTACACACTTGTACAACCTTGTACACACTTGTACACCTTTGTACACACTTGTTCAACCTTGTACACACTTGTACAACCTTGTACACACTTGTACAACCTTGTACACACTTGTACAACCTTGTACACACTTGTACACTCTTGTACAAACTTGTACATTCTTGTACATACTTGTACTCCCTTGTAAACACTTGTACAACCTTGTACAAACCTGTACACCCTTGTACACACTTGTACAAGCTTGTACACACTTCTACAAGCTTGTACACACTTGTACACCCTTGTACAAACTTGTGCACCCTTGTACACTTTTGTACACCCTTGTATACATTTGTACAACCTTGTACAAACTTGTACACACTTGTACAAACTTGTACACACTTGTACAAACTTGTACACCCTTGTACACACTTGTACAACCTTGTACACACTTGTACAACCTTGTACACACTTGTGTCTAAGATGTCTTTTTATTTAGAGGGATGTCTTGTTTTTTAGAGGGTTGTCTTGTTTTTTAGAGGGTTTTCTTGTAATTTAGATGGGATGTCTTGTTATTTAGAGGGATGTCTAAATATTTAGCGGAATGTCTTGTTTATTAGAGGGATGTCTTGCTATTTAGAGGGATGTCTTTTTATTTGGAGGGATGTCTTGTTATTTAGAGGGATGTCTTAATATTTAGAGGGATGTCTTGTTATTTAGAGGAATGTCTTGTTATTTAAAAGGGATGTCTTGTTATTTAGAGGGATGTCTTGTTATTTAGTGGGATGTCTTGTTATTTAGAGGGATGTCTTGTTATTTAGAGAGATGTCTTGTTATTTAAAGGGATGTCTTAATATTTAGAGGGATGTCTTGTTATTTAGAGGGATGTCTTAATATTTAGAGGGATGTCTTGTTATTTGAAGGGATGTCTTAATATTTAGAGGGATGTCTTGTTATTTAGAGGGATGTCTTGTTATTTAGAGGGATGTCTTGTTTTTTAAAGGGTTGTCTTGTTATTTGGAGGGATGTCTTAATATTTAGAGTGATGTCTTGTTATTTAGAGGGATTTCTTGTTATTTAGAGGGATGTCTTGTTTTTTAGAGGGTTGTCTTGTTATTTGGAGGGATGTCTTGTTTTTTAGAGGGTTGTCTTGTAATTTAGATGGGATGTCTTGTTATTTAGAGGGATGTCTTGTTATTTACAGGTATGTCTTGTTATTTAGAGGGATGTCTTAATATTTAGAGGAATGTCTTGTTATATAGATGGATGTCTTGTTATTTAGAGGGATGTCTTGATATTTAGAGGGATGTCTTGTTTTTTAGAGAGATGTCTTGTTATTTAAAGGGTTTTTTTGTTTTTTAGAGGGTTGTCTTGTTATTTGGAGGGATGTCTTGTTATTTAGATTGATGTCTTAATATTTAGAGGGATGTCTTGTTTTTTAGAGGGATGTCTTGTTATTTAGAGGGATGTCTTGTTATTTAGAGGGATGTCTTGTTATTTAGAGGGATGTCTTGTTATTTAGAGGGATGTCTTGTTATTTGAAGGGATGTCTTAATATTTAGAGAGATGTCTTGTTATTTAGAGGGATGTCTTGTTATTTAGAGGGATGTCTTGTTATTTAGAGGGATGTCTTCATATTTGGAGGGATGTCTTGTTATTTAGAGGGATGTCTTGTTATTTGGAGGGATGCTTGTTATTAAGAGGGATGTCTTATAATTTAGAGGGATGTTTCGATATTTGGAGGTATGTCTTGTTATTTAGAGGGATGTCTTGTTATTTAGAGGGATGTCTTGGTATTTAGAGGGATGTCTAGTTATTTAGAGGGATGTCTTTTTATTTAGAGGGATGTCTTGTTATTTAGAGGGATGTCTTGATATTTAGAGGGATGTCTTGTTATTTGAAAGGATGTCTTAATATTTAGAGGGATGTCTTGCTTTTTTGAGGGATTTCTTGTTATTTGGAGGGATGTCTTG
This sequence comes from Macrosteles quadrilineatus, assembly GCF_028750875.1. NCBI lineage: Eukaryota > Metazoa > Arthropoda > Insecta > Hemiptera > Cicadellidae > Macrosteles > Macrosteles quadrilineatus. Next base: position 66,940 of record NW_026542915.1, read on the forward strand.
TTATTTAGAGGGATGTCTTGTTATTTAGAGGAATGTCTTGTTATTTAAAAGGGATGTCTTGTTATTTAGAGGGATGTCTTGTTTTTTAGTGAGATGTCTTGTTATTTAGAGGGATGTCTTGTTATTTAGAGAGATGTCTTGTTATTTAAAGAGATGTCTTAATATTTAGAGGGATGTCTTGTTATTTAGAGGGATGTCTTAATATTTAGAGGGATGTCTTGTTATTTGGAGGGATGTCTTAATATTTAGAGGGATGTCTTGTTATTTAGAGGGATGTCTTGTTATTTAGAGAGATGTCTTGTTATTTAAAGGGATGTCTTAATATTTAGAGGGATGTCTTGTTATTTAGAGGGATGTCTTAATATTTAGAGGGATGTCTTGTTATTTGAAGGGATGTCTTAATATTTAGAGGGATGTCTTGTTATTTAGAGGGATGTCTTGTTATTTAGAGGGATGTCTTGTTTTTTAAAGGGTTGTCTTGTTATTTGGAGGGATGTCTTAATATTTAGAGGGATGTCTTGTTATTTAGAGGGATGTCTTGTTATTTAGAGGGATGTCTTCTTATTTGGAGGGAAGTCTTGTTATTTGGAGGAATGTCTTGTTATTTAGAGGGATATCTTGTTATTTGGAGGGATGTCTTGCTATTTAGAGGGATGTCTTTTTATTTGGAGGGATGTCTTGTTATTTAGAGGGATGTCTTGTTATTTAGAGGAATGTCTTGTTATTTAAAAGGGATGTCTTGTTATTTAGAGGGACGTCTTGTTATTTAGTGGGATGTCTTGTTATTTAGAGGGATGTCTTGTTATTTAGAGAGATGTCTTGTTATTTAAAGGGATGTCTTAATATTTAGAGGGATGTCTTGTTATTTAGAGGGATGTCTTAATATTTAGAGGGATGTCTTGTTATTTGGAGGGATGTCTTAATATTTAGAGGGATGTCTTGTTATTTAGAGGGATGTCTTGTTATTTAGAGGGATGTCTTGTTTTTTAGAGGGTTGTCTTGTAATTTAGATGGGATGTCTTGTTATTTAGAGGGATGTCTTGTTATTTGGAGAGATGTCTTTTTATTTAGAGGGATGTCTTGTTTTTTAGAGGGTTGTCTTGTTATTTGGAGGGATGTCTTGTTTTTTAGAGGGTTGTCTTGTAATTTAGATGGGATGTCTTGTTATTTAGAGGGATGTCTTAATATTTAGCGGAATGTCTTGTTTATTAGAGGGATGTCTTGCTATTTAGAGGGATGTCTTTTTATTTGGAGGGATGTCTTGTTATTTAGAGGGATGTCTTGTTATTTAGAGGAATGTCTTGTTATTTAAAAGGGATGTCTTGTTATTTAGAGGGATGTCTTGTTATTTAGTGGGATGTCTTGTTATTTAGAGGGATGTCTTGTTATTTAGAGAGATGTCTTGTTATTTAAAGGGATGTCTTAATATTTAGAGGGATGTCTTAATATTTAGCGGAATGTCTTGTTTATTAGAGGGATGTCTTGCTATTTAGAGGAATGTCTTTTTATTTGGAGGGATGTCTTGTTATTTAGAGGGATGTCTTGTTATTTAGAGGAATGTCTTGTTATTTAAAAGGGATGTCTTGTTATTTAGAGGGATGTCTTGTTATTTAGTGGGATGTCTTGTTATTTAGAGGGATGTCTTGTTATTTAGAGAGATGTCTTGTTATTTAAAGGGATGGCTTAATATTTAGAGGGATGTCTTGTTATGTAGAGGGATGTCTTAATATTTAGAGGGATGTCTTGTTATTTGAAGGGATGTCTTAATATTTAGAGGGATGTCTTGTTATTTAGAGGGATGTCTTGTTATTTAGAGGGATGTCTTGTTATTTAGAGGGATGTCTTGTTTTTTAAAGGGTTGTCTTGTTATTTGGAGGGATGTCTTAATATTTAGAGGGATGTCTTGGTATTTAGAGGGATGTCTTGTTATTTAGAGGGATGTCTTAATATTTAGCGGAATGTCTTAAGGGATGTCTTGTTTTTTAGAGGGTTGTCTTGTTATTTAGAGGGATGTCTTAATATTTAGAGGAATGTCTTGTTATATAGATGGATGTCTTGTTATTTAGAGGGATGTCTTGATATTTAGAGGGATGTCTTGTTTTTTAGAGAGATGTCTTGTTATTTAGAGGGTTTTTTTTGTTTTTTAGAGGGTTGTCTTGTTATTTGGAGGGATGTCTTGTTATTTAGATTGATGTCTTAATATTTAGAGGGATGTCTTTTTATTTGGAGGGATGTCTTGTTATTTAGAGGGATGTCTTGTTATTTAGAGGAATGTCTTGTTATTTAAAAGGGATGTCTTGTTATTTAGAGGGATGTCTTGTTATTTAGAGGGATGTCTTGTTATTTAGAGGGATGTCTTGTTATTTAGAGGGATGTCTTGTTATTTAGAGGGATGTCTTGTTATTTGAAGGAATGTCTTAATATTTAGAGAGATGTCTTGTTATTTAGAGGGATGTCTTGTTATTTAGAGGGATGTCTTGTTATTTAGAGGGATGTCTTCATATTTGGAGGGATGTCTTCATATTTGGAGGGATGTCTTGTTATTTAGAGGGATGTCTTGTTATTTGGAGGGATGCTTGTTATTAAGAGGGATGTCTTATAATTTAGAGGGATGTCTTGTTATTTAGAGGGATGTCTTGGTATTTGGAGGGATGTCTAGTTATTTAGAGGGATGTCTTTTTATTTAGAGGGATGTCTTGTTATTTAGAGGGATGTCTTGGTATTTGGAGGGATGTCTAGTTATTTAGAGGGATGTCTTTTTATTTAGAGGGATGTCTTGTTATTTAGAGGGATGTCTTGTTATTTAGAGGGATGTCTTGTTATTTGAAGGGATGTCTTAATATTTAGAGGGATGTCTTGCTATTTTGAGGGATTTCTTGTTATTTGGAGGGATGTCTTGTTATTTAGAGGGATGTCTTGTTATTTAGAGGAATGTCTTGTTATTTAAAAGGGATGTCTTGTTATTTAGAGGGATGTCTTGTTATTTAGTGGGATGTCTTGTTTTTTAGAGGGATGACTTGTTATTTAGAGAGATGTCTTGTTATTTAAAGGGATGTCTTAATATTTAGAGGGATGTCTTGTTATTTAGAGGGATGTCTTAATATTTAGAGGGATGTCTTGTTATTTGGAGGGATGTCTTAATATTTAGAGGGATGTCTTGTTATTTAGAGGGATGTCTTGTTATTTAGAGAGATGTCTTGTTATTTAAAGGGATGTCTTAATATTTAGAGGGATGTCTTGTTATTTAGAGGGATGTCTTAATATTTAGAGGGATGTCTTGTTATTTGAAGGGATGTCTTAATATTTAGAGGGATGTCTTGTTATTTAGAGGGATGTCTTGTTATTTAGAGGGATGTCTTGTTTTTTAAAGGGTTGTCTTGTTATTTGGAGGGATGTCTTAATATTTAGAGGGATGTCTTGTTATGTAGAGGGATGTCTTAATATTTAGAGGGATGTCTTGTTATTTGAAGGGATGTCTTAATATTTAGAGGGATGTCTTGTTATTTAGAGGGATGTCTTGTTATTTAGAGGGATGTCTTGTTATTTAGAGGGATGTCTTGTTTTTTAAAGGGTTGTCTTGTTATTTGGAGGGATGTCTTAATATTTAGAGGGATGTCTTGGTATTTAGAGGGATGTCTTGTTATTTAGAGGGATGTCTTAATATTTAGCGGAATGTCTTGTTATTTAGAGGGTTGTCTTGTAATTTAGATGGGATGTCTTGTTATTTAGAGGGATGTCTTGTTATTTACAGGTATGTCTTGTTATTTAGAGGGATGTCTTAATATTTAGAGGAATGTCTTGTTATATAGATGGATGTCTTGTTATTTAGAGGGATGTCTTGATATTTAGAGGGATGTCTTGTTTTTTAGAGAGATGTCTTGTTATTTAGAGGGTTTTTTTGTTTTTTAGAGGGTTGTCTTGTTATTTGGAGGGATGTCTTGTTATTTAGATTGATGTCTTAATATTTAGAGGGATGTCTTTTTATTTGGAGGGATGTCTTGTTATTTAGAGGGATGTCTTGTTATTTAGAGGAATGTCTTGTTATTTAGAGGAATGTCTTGTTATTTAAAAGGGATGTCTTGTTATTTAGAGGGATGTCTTGTTATTTAGAGGGATGTCTTGTTATTTAGAGGGATGTCTTGTTATTTAGAGGGATGTCTTGTTATTTAGAGGGATGTCTTGTTATTTGAAGGGATGTCTTAATATTTAGAGAGATGTCTTGTTATTTAGAGGGATGTCTTGTTATTTAGAGGGATGTCTTGTTATTTAGAGGGATGTCTTCATATTTGGAGGGATGTCTTCATATTTGGAGGGATGTCTTGTTATTTAGAGGGATGTCTTGTTATTTGGAGGGATGCTTGTTATTAAGAGGGATGTCTTATAATTTAGAGGGATGTCTTGTTATTTGGAGGTATGTCTTGTTATTTAGAGGGATGTCTTGTTATTTAGAGGGATGTCTTGGTATTTGGAGGGATGTCTAGTTATTTAGAGGGATGTCTTTTTATTTAGAGGGATGTCTTGTTATTTAGAGGGATGTCTTGGTATTTGGAGGGATGTCTAGTTATTTAGAGGGATGTCTTTTTATTTAGAGGGATGTCTTGTTATTTAGAGGGATGTCTTGTTATTTAGAGGGATGTCTTGTTATTTGAATGGATGTCTTAATATTTAGAAGGATGTCTTGCTATTTTGAGGGATTTCTTGTTATTTTGAGGGATGTCTTGTTATTTAGAGGGATGTCTTGTTATTTAGAGGAATGTCTTTTTATTTAAAAGGGATGTCTTGTTATTTAGAGGGATGTCTTGTTATTTAGTGGGATGTCTTGTTATTTAGAGGGATGTCTTGTTATTTAGAGAGATGTCTTGTTATTTAAAGGGATGTCTTAATATTTAGAGGGATGTCTTGTTATTTAGAGGGATGTCTTAATATTTAGAGGGATGTCTTGTTATTTGGAGGGATGTCTTAATATTTAGAGGGATGTCTTGTTATTTAGAGGGATGTCTTGTTATTTAGAGAGATGTCTTGTTATTTAAAGGGATGTCTTAATATTTAGAGGGATGTCTTGTTATTTAGAGGGATGTCTTAATATTTAGAGGGATGTCTTGTTATTTGAAGGGATGTCTTAATATTTAGAGGGATGTCTTGTTATTTAGAGGGATGTCTTGTTATTTAGAGGGATGTCTTGTTTTTTAAAGGGTTGTCTTGTTATTTGGAGGGATGTCTTAATATTTAGAGGGATGTCTTGGTATTTAGAGGGATGTCTTGTTATTTAGAGGGATGTCTTGTTATTTAGAGGGATGTCTTCTTATTTGGAGGGAAGTCTTGTTATTTGGAGGAATGTCTTGTTATTTAGAGGGATATCTTGTTATTTGGAGGGATGTCTTGTTATTTAGAGGGATGTCTTGCTATTTAGAGGGATGTCTTTTTATTTGGAGGGATGTCTTGTTATTTAGAGGGATGTCTTGTTATTTAGAGGAATGTCTTGTTATTTAAAAGGGATGTCTTGTTATTTAGAGGGACGTCTTGTTATTTAGTGAGATGTCTTGTTATTTAGAGGGATGTCTTGTTATTTAGAGAGATGTCTTGTTTTTTAAAGGGTTGTCTTGTTATTTGGAGGGATGTCTTAATATTTAGAGGGATGTCTTGTTATTTAGAGGGATGTCTTAATATTTAGAGGGATGTCTTGTTATTTGGAGGGATGTCTTAATATTTAGAGGGATGTCTTGTTATTTAGAGGGATGTCTTGTTATTTAGAGGGATGTCTTGTTTTTTAAAGGGTTTTCTTGTTATTTGGAGGGATGTCTTAATATTTAGAGGGATGTCTTGGTATTTGGAGGGATGTCTTGTTATTTAGAGGGATGTCTTAATATTTAGCGGAATGTCTAGTTTATTAGAGGGATGTCTTGTTATTTAGAGGGATGTCTTGTTATTTAGAGGGATGTCTTAATATTTGGAGGGATGTCTTGTTATTTAGAGGGATGTCTTAATATTTAGAGGGATGTCTTGTTTTTTAGTGGGATGTCTTGTTATTTAGAGGGATGTCTTGTTATTTAGAGGGTTTTTTTGTTTTTTAGAGGGTTGTCTTGTTATTTGGAGGAATGTCTTGTTATTTAGATTGATGTCTTAATATTTAGAGGGATGTCTTGTTTTTTAGAGGGATGTCTTGTTATTTAGAGGGATGTCTTGTTATTTAGAGGGATGTCTTGTTATTTAGAGGGATGTCTTGTTATTTAGAGGGATGTCTTGTTATTTGAAGGGATGTCTTAATATTTAGAGAGATGTCTTGTTATTTAGAGGGATGTCTTGTTATTTAGAGGGATGTCTTCATATTTGGAGGGATGTCTTCATATTTGGAGGGATGTCTTGTTATTTAGAGGGATGTCTTGTTATTTGGAGGGATGCTTGTTATTAAGAGGGATGTCTTATAATCTAGAGGGATGTCTTGTTATTTGGAGGTATGTCTTGTTATTTAGAGGGATGTCTTGTTATTTAGAGGGATGTCTTGGTATTTGGAGGGATGTCTAGTTATTTAGAGGGATGTCTTTTTATTTAGAGGGATGTCTTGTTATTTAGAGGGATGTCTTGGTATTTGGAGGGATGTCTAGTTATTTAGAGGGATGTCTTTTTATTTAGAGGGATGTCTTGTTATTTAGAGGGATGTCTTGTTATTTAGAGGGATGTCTTGTTATTTGAAGGGATGTCTTAATATTTAGAGGGATGTCTTGCTATTTTGAGGGATTTCTTGTTATTTGGAGGGATGTCTTGTTATTTAGAGGGATGTCTTGTTATTTAGAGGAATGTCTTGTTATTTAAAAGGGATGTCTTGTTATTTAGAGGGATGTCTTGTTATTTAGTGGGATGTCTTGTTATTTAGAGGGATGTCTTGTTATTTAGAGAGATGTCTTGTTATTTAAAGGGATGTCTTAATATTTAGAGGGATGTCTTGTTATTTAGAGGGATGTCTTAATATTTAGAGGGATGTCTTGTTATTTGGAGGGATGTCTTAATATTTAGAGGGATGTCTTGTTATTTAGAGGGATGTCTTGTTATTTAGAGAGATGTCTTGTTATTTAAAGGGATGTCTTAATATTTAGAGGTATGTCTTGTTATTTAGAGGGATGTCTTAATATTAAGAGGGATGTCTTGTTATTTGAAGGGATGTCTTAATATTTAGAGGGATGTCTTGTTATTTAGAGGGATGTCTTGTTATTTAGAGGGATGTCTTGTTTTTTAAAGGGTTGTCTTGTTATTTAGAGGGATGTCTTGTTATTTAGAAGGATGTCTTCTTATTTGGAGGGAAGTCTTGTTATTTGGAGGAATGTCTTGTTATTTAGAGGGATATCTTGTTATTTGGAGGGATGTCTTGTTATTTAGAGGGATGTCTTGCTATTTAGAGGGATGTCTTTTTATTTGGAGGGATGTCTTGTTATTTAGAGGGATGTCTTGTTATTTAGAGGAATGTCTTGTTATTTAAAAGGGATGTCTTGTTATTTAGAGGGACGTCTTGTTATTTAGTGGGATGTCTTGTTATTTAGAGGGATGTCTTGTTATTTAGAGGGATGTCTTGTTATTTAGAGGGATGTCTTGTTATTTAAAGGGATGTCTTAATATTTAGAGGGATGTCTTGTTATTTAGAGGGATGTCTTAATATTTAGAGGGATGTCTTGTTATTTGGAGGGATGTCTTAATATTTAGAGGGATGTCTTGTTATTTAGAGGGATGTCTTGTTATTTAGAGGGATGTCTTGTTTTTTAAAGGGTTTTCTTGTTATTTGGAGGGATGTTCTAATATTTAGAGGGATGTCTTGGTATTTGGAGGGATGTCTTGTTATTTTAAGGGATGTCTTAATATTTAGCGGAATGTCTAGTTTATTAGAGGGATGTCTTGTTATTTAGAGGGATGTCTTGTTATTTAGAGGGATGTCTTAATATTTGGAGGGATGTCTTGTTATTTAGAGGGATGTCTTAATATTTAGAGGGATGTCTTGTTTTTTAGTGGGATGTCTTGTTATTTAGAGGGATGTCTTGTTATTTGGAGAGATGTCTTTTTATTTAGAGGGATGTCTTGTTTTTTAGAGGGTTGTCTTGTTATTTGGAGGGATGTCTTGTTTTTTCGAGGGTTGTCTTGTAATTTAGATGGAATGTCTTGTTATTTAGAGGGATGTCTTAATATTTAGCGGAATGTCTTGTTTATTAGAGGGATGTCTTGCTATTTAGAGGGATGTCTTTTTATTTGGAGGGATGTCTTGTTATTTAGAGGGATGTCTTGTTATTTAGAGGAATGTCTTGTTATTTAAAAGGGATGTCTTGTTATTTAGAGGGATGTCTTGTTATTTAGTGGGATGTCTTGTTATTTAGAGGGATGTCTTGTTATTTAGAGAGATGTCTTGTTATTTAAAGGGATGTCTTAATATTTAGAGGGATGTCTTGTTATTTAGAGGGATGTCTTAATATTTAGCGGAATGTCTTGTTTATTTGAGGGATGTCTTGCTATTTAGAGGGATGTCTTTTTATTTGGAGGGATGTCTTGTTATTTAGAGGGATGTCTTGTTATTTAGAGGAATGTCTTGTTATTTAAAAGGGATGTCTTGTTATTTAGATGGATGTCTTGTTATTTAGAGGGATGTCTTGTTATTTAGAGAGATGTCTTGTTATTTAAAGGGATGTCTTAATATTTAGAGGGATGTCTTGTTATTTAGAGGGATGTCTTAATATTTAGAGGGATGTCTTGTTATTTGAAGGGATGTCTTAATATTTAGAGGGATGTCTTGTTATTTAGAGGGATGTCTTGTTATTTAGAGGGATGTCTTGTTTTTTAAAGGGTTGTCTTGTTATTTGGAGGGATGTCTTAATATTTAGAGGGATGTCTTGGTATTTAGAGGGATGTCTTGTTATTTAGAGGGATGTCTTAATATTTAGCGGAATGTCTAGTTTATTAGAGGGATGTCTTGTTATTTAGAGGGATGTCTTGTTATTAAGAGGGATGTCTTGTTTTTTAGAGGGTTGTCTTGTTATTTGGAGGGATGTCTTGTTTTTTAGAGGGTTGTGTTGTAATTTAGATGGGATGTCTTGTTATTTAGAGGGATGTCTTGTTATTTACAGGTATGTCTTGTTATTTAGAGGGATGTATAATATTTAGAGGAATGTCTTGTTATATAGATGGATGTCTTGTTATTTAGAGGGATGTCTTGATATTTAGAGGGTTGTCTTGTTTTTTAGAGAGATGTCTTGTTATTTAGAGGGTTTTTTTGTTTTTTAGAGGGTTGTCTTGTTATTTGGAGGGATGTCTTGTTATTTAGATTGATGTCTTAATATTTAGAGGGATGTCTTGTTTTTTAGAGGGATGTCTTGTTATTTAGAGAGATGTCTTGTTATTTAGAGGGATGTCTTGTTATTTAGAGGGATGTCTTGTTTTTTAGTGGGATGTCTTGTTATTTAGAGGGATGTCTTGTTATTTAGAGGGTTTTTTTGTTTTTTAGAGGGTTGTCTTGTTATTTGGAGGAATGTCTTGTTATTTAGATTAATGTCTTAATATTTAGAGGGATGTCTTGTTTTTTAGAGGGATGTCTTGTTATTTAGAGGGATGTCTTGTTATTTAGAGGGATGTCTTGTTATTTAGAGGGATGTCTTGTTATTTAGAGGGATGTCTTGTTATTTGAAGGGATGTCTTAATATTTAGAGAGATGTCTTGTTATTTAGAGGGATGTCTTGTTATTTAGAGGGATGTCTTCATATTTGGAGGGATGTCTTCATATTTGGAGGGATGTCTTGTTATTTAGAGGGATGTCTTGTTATTTGGAGGGATGCTTGTTATTAAGAGGGATGTCTTATAATCTAGAGGGATGTCTTGTTATTTGGAGGTATGTCTTGTTATTTAGAGGGATGTCTTGTTATTTAGAGGGATGTCTTGGTATTTCGAGGGATGTCTAGTTATTTAGAGGGATGTCTTTTTATTTAGAGGGATGTCTTGGTATTTGGAGGGATGTCTAGTTATTTAGAGGGATGTCTTTTTATTTAGAGGGATGTCTTGTTATTTAGAGGGATGTCTTGTTATTTAGAGGGATGTCTTGTTATTTGAAGGGATGTCTTAATATTTAGAGGGATGTCTTGCTATTTTGAGGGATTTCTTGTTATTTGGAGGGATGTCTTGTTATTGAGAGGGATGTCTTGTTATTTAGAGGAATGTCTTGTTATTTAAAAGGGATGTCTTGTTATTTAGAGGGATGTCTTGTTATTTAGTGGGATGTCTTGTTATTTAGAGGGATGTCTTGTTATTTAGAGAGATGTCTTGTTATTTAAAGGGATGTCTTAATATTTAGAGGGATGTCTTGTTATTTAGAGGGATGTCTTAATATTTAGAGGGATGTCTTGTTATTTGGAGGGATGTCTTAATATTTAGAGGGATGTCTTGTTATTTAGAGGGATGTCTTGTTATTTAGAGAGATGTCTTGTTATTTAAAGGGATGTCTTAATATTTAGAGGGATGTCTTGTTATTTAGAGGGATGTCTTAATATTTAGAGGGATGTCTTGTTATTTGAAGGGATGTCTTAATATTTAGAGGGATGTCTTGTTATTTAGAGGGATGTCTTGTTATTTAGAGGGATGTCTTGTTTTTTAAAGGGTTGTCTTGTTATTTAGAGGGATGTCTTGTTATTTAGAAGGATGTCTTCTTATTTGGAGGGAAGTCTTGTTATTTGGAGGAATGTCTTGTTATTTAGAGGGATATCTTGTTATTTGGAGGGATGTCTTGTTATTTAGAGGGATGTCTTGCTATTTAGAGGGATGTCTTTTTATTTGGAGGGATGTCTTGTTATTTAGAGGGATGTCTTGTTATTTAGAGGAATGTCTTGTTATTTAAAAGGGATGTCTTGTTATTTAGAGGGACGTCTTGTTATTTAGTGGGATGTCTTGTTATTTAGAGGGATGTCTTGTTATTTAGAGGGATGTCTTGTTATTTAGAGGGATGTCTTGTTATTTAAAGGGATGTCTTAATATTTAGAGGGATGTCTTGTTATTTAGAGGGATGTCTTAATATTTAGAGGGATGTCTTGTTATTTGGAGGGATGTCTTAATATTTAGAGGGATGTCTTGTTATTTAGAGGGATGTCTTGTTATTTAGAGGGATGTCTTGTTTTTTAAAGGGTTTTCTTGTTATTTGGAGGGATGTTCTAATATTTAGAGGGATGTCTTGGTATTTGGAGGGATGTCTTGTTATTTTAAGGGATGTCTTAATATTTAGCGGAATGTCTAGTTTATTAGAGGGATGTCTTGTTATTTAGAGGGATGTCTTGTTATTTAGAGGGATGTCTTAATATTTGGAGGGATGTCTTGTTATTTAGAGGGATGTCTTAATATTTAGAGGGATGTCTTGTTTTTTAGTGGGATGTCTTGTTATTTAGAGGGATGTCTTGTTATTTGGAGAGATGTCTTTTTATTTAGAGGGATGTCTTGTTTTTTAGAGGGTTGTCTTGTTATTTGGAGGGATGTCTTGTTTTTTCGAGGGTTGTCTTGTAATTTAGATGGGATGTCTTGTTATTTAGAGGGATGTCTTAATATTTAGCGGAATGTCTTGTTTATTAGAGGGATGTCTTGCTATTTAGAGGGATGTCTTTTTATTTGGAGGGATGTCTTGTTATTTAGAGGGATGTCTTGTTATTTAGAGGAATGTCTTGTTATTTAAAAGGGATGTCTTGTTATTTAGAGGGATGTCTTGTTATTTAGTGGGATGTCTTGTTATTTAGAGGGATGTCTTGTTATTTAGAGAGATGTCTTGTTATTTAAAGGGATGTCTTAATATTTAGAGGGATGTCTTGTTATTTAGAGGGATGTCTTAATATTTAGCGGAATGTCTTGTTTATTAGAGGGATGTCTTGCTATTTAGAGGGATGTCTTTTTATTTGGAGGGATGTCTTGTTATTTAGAGGGATGTCTTGTTATTTAGAGGAATGTCTTGTTATTTAAAAGGGATGTCTTGTTATTTAGATGGATGTCTTGTTATTTAGAGGGATGTCTTGTTATTTAGAGAGATGTCTTGTTATTTAAAGGGATGTCTTAATATTTAGAGGGATGTCTTGTTATTTAGAGGGATGTCTTAATATTTAGAGGGATGTCTTGTTATTTGAAGGGATGTCTTAATATTTAGAGGGATGTCTTGTTATTTAGAGGGATGTCTTGTTATTTAGAGGGATGTCTTGTTTTTTAAAGGGTTGTCTTGTTATTTGGAGGGATGTCTTAATATTTAGAGGGATGTCTTGGTATTTAGAGGGATGTCTTGTTATTTAGAGGGATGTCTTAATATTTAGCGGAATGTCTAGTTTATTAGAGGGATGTCTTGTTATTTAGAGGGATGTCTTGTTATTTAGAGGGATGTCTTGTTTTTTAGAGGGTTGTCTTGTTATTTGGAGGGATGTCTTGTTTTTTAGAGGGTTGTGTTGTAATTTAGATGGGATGTCTTGTTATTTAGAGGGATGTCTTGTTATTTACAGGTATGTCTTGTTATTTAGAGGGATGTATAATATTTAGAGGAATGTCTTGTTATATAGATGGATATCTTGTTATTTAGAGGGATGTCTTGATATTTAGAGGGTTGTCTTGTTTTTTAGAGAGATGTCTTGTTATTTAGAGGGTTTTTTTTGTTTTTTAGAGGGTTGTCTTGTTATTTGGAGGGATGTCTTGTTATTTAGATTGATGTCTTAATATTTAGAGGGATGTCTTGTTTTTTAGAGGGATGTCTTGTTATTTAGAGAGATGTCTTGTTATTTAGAGGGATGTCTTGTTATTTAGAGGGATGTCTTGTTATTTAGAGGGATGTCTTCATATTTGGAGGGATGTCTTGTTATTTAGAGGGATGTCTTGTTATTTAGAGGGATGTCTTAATATTTAGCGGAATGTCTAGTTTATTAGAGGGATGTCTTGTTATTTAGAGGGATGTCTTGTTATTTAGAGGGATGTCTTAATATTTGGAGGGATGTCTTGTTATTTAGAGGGATGTCTTAATATTTAGAGGGATGTCTTGTTTTTTAGTGGGATGTCTTGTTATTTAGAGGGATGTCTTGTTATTTAGAGGGTTTTTTTGTTTTTTAGAGGGTTGTCTTGTTATTTGGAGGAATGTCTTGTTATTTAGATTGATGTCTTAATATTTAGAGGGATGTCTTGTTTTTTAGAGGGATGTCTTGTTATTTAGAGGGATGTCTTGTTATTTAGAGGGATGTCTTGTTATTTAGAGGGATGTCTTGTTATTTAGAGGGATGTCTTGTTATTTGAAGGGATGTCTTAATATTTAGAGAGATGTCTTGTTATTTAGAGGGATGTCTTGTTATTTAGAGGGATGTCTTCATATTTGGAGGGATGTCTTCATATTTGGAGGGATGTCTTGTTATTTAGAGGGATGTCTTGTTATTTGGAGGGATGCTTGTTATTAAGAGGGATGTCTTATAAGTTAGAGGGATGTCTTGTTATTTGGAGGTATGTCTTGTTATTTAGAGGGATGTCTTGTTATTTAGAGGGATGTCTTGGTATTTGGAGGGATGTCTAGTTATTTAGAGGGATGTCTTTTTATTTAGAGGGATGTCTTGTTATTTAGAGGGATGTCTTGTTATTTAGAGGGATGTCTTGTTATTTGAAGGGATGTCTTAATATTTAGAGGGATGTCTTGCTATTTTGAGGGATTTCTTGTTATTTGGAGGGATATCTTGTTATTTAGAGGGATGTCTTGTTATTTAGAGGAATGTCTTGTTATTTAAAAGGGATGTCTTGTTATTTAGAGGGATGTCTTGTTATTTAGTGGGATGTCTTGTTATTTAGAGGGATGTCTTGTTATTTAGAGAGATGTCTTGTTATTTAAAGGGATGTCTTAATATTTAGAGGGATGTCTTGTTATTTAGAGGGATGTCTTAATATTTAGAGGGATGTCTTGTTATTTGAAGGGATGTCTTAATATTTAGAGGGATGTCTTGTTATTTAGAGGGATGTCTTGTTATTTAGAGGGATGTCTTGTTTTTTAAAGGGTTGTCTTGTTATTTAGAGGGATGTCTTGTTATTTAGAAGGATGTCTTCTTATTTGGAGGGAAGTCTTGTTATTTGGAGGAATGTCTTGTTATTTAGAGGGATATCTTGTTATTTGGAGGGATGTCTTGTTATTTAGAGGGATGTCTTGCTATTTAGAGGGATGTCTTTTTATTTGGAGGGATGTCTTGTTATTTAGAGGGATGTCTTGTTATTTAGAGGAATGTCTTGTTATTTAAAAGGGATGTCTTGTTATTTAGAGGGACGTCTTGTTATTTAGTGGGATGTCTTGTTATTTAGAGGGATGTCTTGTTATTTAGAGGGATGTCTTGTTATTTAGAGGGATGTCTTGTTATTTAAAGGGATGTCTTAATATTTAGAGGGATGTCTTGTTATTTAGAGGGATGTCTTAATATTTAGAGGGATGTCTTGTTATTTGGAGGGATGTCTTAATATTTAGAGGGATGTCTTGTTATTTAGAGGGATGTCTTGTTATTTAGAGGGATGTCTTGTTTTTTAAAGGGTTTTCTTGTTATTTGGAGGGATGTTCTAATATTTAGAGGGATGTCTTGGTATTTGGAGGGATGTCTTGTTATTTAGAGGGATGTCTTAATATTTAGCGGAATGTCTAGTTTATTAGAGGGATGTCTTGTTATTTAGAGGGATGTCTTGTTATTTAGAGGGATGTCTTAATATTTGGAGGGATGTCTTGTTATTTAGAGGGATGTCTTAATATTTAGAGGGATGTCTTGTTTTTTAGTGGGATGTCTTGTTATTTAGAGGGATGTCTTGTTATTTGGAGAGATGTCTTTTTATTTAGAGGGATGTCTTGTTTTTTAGAGGGTTGTCTTGTTATTTGGAGGGATGTCTTGTTTTTTCGAGGGTTGTCTTGTAATTTAGATGGGATGTCTTGTTATTTAGAGGGATGTCTTAATATTTAGCGGAATGTCTTGTTTATTAGAGGGATGTCTTGCTATTTAGAGGGATGTCTTTTTATTTGGAGGGATGTCTTGTTATTTAGAGATATGTCTTGTTATTTAGAGGAATGTCTTGTTATTTAAAAGGGATGTCTTGTTATTTAGAGGGATGTCTTGTTATTTAGTGGGATGTCTTGTTATTTAGAGGGATGTCTTGTTATTTAGAGAGATGTCTTGTTATTTAAAGGGATGTCTTAATATTTAGAGGGATGTCTTGTTATTTAGAGGGATGTCTTAATATTTAGCGGAATGTCTTGTTTATTAGAGGGATGTCTTGCTATTTAGAGGGATGTCTTTTTATTTGGAGGGATGTCTTGTTATTTAGAGGGATGTCTTGTTATTTAGAGGAATGTCTTGTTATTTAAAAGGGATGTCTTGTTATTTAGAGGGATGTCTTGTTATTTAGTGGGATGTCTTGTTATTTAGAGGGATGTCTTGTTATTTAGAGAGATGTCTTGTTATTTAAAGGGATGTCTTAATATTTAGAGGGATGTCTTGTTATTTAGAGGGATGTCTTAATATTTAGAGGGATGTCTTGTTATTTGAAGGGATGTCTTAATATTTAGAGGGATGTCTTGTTATTTAGAGGGATGTCTTGTTATTTAGAGGGATGTCTTGTTTTTTAAAGGGTTGTCTTGTTATTTGGAGGGATGTCTTAATATTTAGAGGGATGTCTTGGTATTTAGAGGGATGTCTTGTTATTTAGAGGGATGTCTTAATATTTAGCGGAATGTCTAGTTTATTAGAGGGATGTCTTGTTATTTAGAGGGATGTCTTGTTATTTAGAGGGATGTCTTGTTTTTTAGAGGGTTGTCTTGTTATTTGGAGGGATGTCTTGTTTTTTAGAGGGTTGTGTTGTAATTTAGATGGGATGTCTTGTTATTTAGAGGGATGTCTTGTTATTTACAGGTATGTCTTGTTATTTAGAGGGATGTCTTAATATTTAGAGGAATGTCTTGTTATATAGATGGATGTCTTGTTATTTAGAGGGATGTCTTGATATTTAGAGGGATGTCTTGTTTTTTAGAGAGATGTCTTGTTATTTAGAGGGTTTTTTTGTTTTTTAGAGGGTTGTCTTGTTATTTGGAGGGATGTCTTGTTATTTAGATTGATGTCTTAATATTTAGAGGGATGTCTTGTTTTTTAGAGGGATGTCTTGTTATTTAGAGGGATGTCTTGTTATTTAGAGGGATGTCTTGTTATTTAGAGGGATGTCTTCATATTTGGAGGGATGTCTTGTTATTTAGAGGGATGTCTTGTTATTTAGAGGGATGTCATAATATTTAGCGGAATGTCTAGTTTATTAGAGGGATGTCTTGTTATTTAGAGGGATGTCTTGTTATTTGGAGGGATGTCTTCTTATTTGGAGGGAAGTCTTGTTATTTAGAGGAATGTCTTGTTATTTAGAGGGATATCTTGTTATTTGGAGGGATGTCTTGTTATTTAGAGGGATGTCTTGCTATTTAGAGGGATGTCTTTTTATTTGGAGGGATGTCTTGTTATTTAGAGGGATGTCTTGTTATTTAGAGGAATGTCTTGTTATTTAAAAGGGATGTCTTGTTATTTAGAGGGACGTCTTGTTATTTAGTGGGATGTCTTGTTATTTAGAGGGATGTCTTGTTATTTAGAGGGATGTCTTGTTATTTAGAGGGATGTCTTGTTTTTTAGTGGGATGTCTTGTTATTTAGAGGGATGTCTTGTTATTTGGAGAGATGTCTTTTTATTTAGAGGGATGTCTTGTTTTTTAGAGGGTTGTCTTGTTATTTGGAGGGATGTCTTGTTTTTTAGAGGGTTGTCTTGGTATTTAGAGGGATGTCTTGTTATTTAGAGGGATGTCTTGTTATTTGGAGGGATGTCTTCTTATTTGGAGGGAAGTCTTGTTATTTAGAGGAATGTCTTGTTATTTAGAGGGATATCTTGTTATTTGGAGGGATGTCTTGTTATTTAGAGGGATGTCTTGCTATTTAGAGGGATGTCTTTTTATTTGGAGGGATGTCTTGTTATTTAGAGGGATGTCTTGTTATTTAGAGGAATGTCTTGTTATTTAAAAGTGATGTCTTGTTATTTAGAGGGACGTCTTGTTATTTAGTGGGATGTCTTGTTATTTAGAGGGATGTCTTGTTATTTAGAGAGATGTCTTGTTATTTAAAGGGATGTCTTAATATTTAGAGGGATGTCTTGTTATTTAGAGGGATGTCTTAATATTTAGAGGGATGTCTTGTTATTTGGAGGGATGTCTTAATATTTAGAGGGATATTAAATTATTAAATATATCGTGTACAAGCTTGTACAAGTTTGTAAAAGGGTGTACAGGTTTGTACAAGGTTGTACAAGTGTGTACAAGGGTGTACAAATGTGTACAAGGATGTAAAAGTTTGTACAAGTGTGTACAAGTTTGTACAAGGTTGTACAAGTAAGTACAAGTTTGTACAAGAATGTACAAGTGTGTACAAGGTTTTACAATTGTGTAAAAGGTTGTACAAGTGTGTACAAGGTTGTACAAGCGTGTACAAGGTTGTACAAGTGTGTACAAGGTTGTACAAGTGTGTACAAGGTTGTACAAGTGTGTACAAGTTTGTTCAAGTGTGTACAAGTTTGTACAAGGTTGTACAAATGTGTACAAGGGTGTACAAAAGTGTACAAGGGTGCACAAGTTTGTACAAGGGTGTACAAGTGTGTACAAGCTTGTACAAGTGTGTACAAGCTTGTACAAGGGTTTACAGGTTTGTACAAGGTTGTACAAGTGTGTACAAGGGTGTACAAGTATGTACAAGAATGTACAAGTTTGTACAAGTGTGTACAAGGGTGTACAAGTATGTACAAGAATGTACAAGTTTGTACAAGTGTGTACAAGGATGTACAAATGTGTACAAGGATGTAAAAGTTTGTACAAGTGTGTACAAGTTTGTACAAGGTTGTACAAGGTTGTACAAGTGTGTACAAGGTTGTACAAGTGTGTACAAGGTTGTACAAGTGTGTACAAGGTTGTACAAGTGTGTACAAGATTGTACAAGTGTGTACAAGGTTGTACAAGTGTGTACAAGGGTGCACAAGTGTGTACAAGGGTGTACAATCGTGTACAAGCTTGTACAATCGTGTACATGCTTGTTTCAAGTTTGTACAAGGGTTTACAGGTTTGTACAAGGTTGTACAAGTGTGTACAAGGGTGTGCAAGTATGTACAAGAATGTACAAGTTTGTACAAGTGTGTACAAGGGTGTACAAATGTGTACAAGGATGTAAAAGTTTGTACAAGTGTGTACACACTTGTACAACCTTGTACACACTTGTACAACCTTGTACACACTTTTTCAACCTTGTACACACTTATACAACCTTGTACACACTTGTACAACCTTGTACACACTTGTACAACCTTGTACACACTTGTACAACCTTGTACACACTTGTACAACCTTGTACACACTTGTACAACCTTGTACACACTTGTACACCCTTGTACACACTTGTACAAGCTTGTACACACTTGTACAACCTTGTACACACTTGTTTACCCTTGTACACACTTGTACAACCTTTTACAAACTTGTACACACTTGTACAAAATTGTACATTCTTGTACATACTTGTACATCCTTGTACACATTTGTACAACCTTGTACATACCTGTACACCCTTGTACACACTTGTACAAGCTTGTACACACTTGTACACCCTTGTACAAACTTGTGCACCCTTGTACACTTTTGTACACCCTTGTACACATTTGTACAACCTTGTACAAACTTAAACACACTTGTACAAACATGTACACACTTGAACAACCATGTACACACTTGTACAACCTTGTACACACTTGTACAAGCTTGTACACACTTGTACAAACTTGTACGAACTTGTACAACCTTGTACACACTTGTACAACCTTGTACACAATTGTAAAACCTTGTACACACTTGTACAACCTTGTACAAACCTGTACACCCTTGTACACACTTGTACAAGCTTGTACACGATTGTACACTCTTGTACACACTTGTGCAACCTTGTACACACTTGTACAACCTTGTAAACACTTGTACAACCTTGTAAACACTTGTACAACCTTGTACAAACCTGTACACCCTTGTACACACTTGTACACCCTTGTACAAACTTGTGCACCCTTGTACACTTTTGTACACCCTTGTACACATTTGTACAACCTTGTACAAACTTGTACACACTTGTACAAACTTGTACACACTTGCACAACCTTGTACACACTTGTACAACCTTGTACACACTTGTACAACCTTGTACAACCTTGTACAAACTTGTACACACTTGTACAAACTTTTACATCCTTGTACACATTTGTACACCCTTGTACACACTTGTACAAACTTGTACATTCTTGTACATACTTGTACACCCTTGTACACACTTGTACAACCTTGTTCAAACCTGTAAACCCTTGTACAAACTTGAAACAAGCATGTACACGATTGTACAAGCCTGTACACGATTGTACAACCTTGTACACAATTGTAAAACCTTGTACACACTTGTACAACCTTGTACAAACCTGTACACCCTTGTACACACTTGTACAAGCTTGTACACGATTGTACACTCTTGTACACACTTGTGCAACCTTGTACAAACCTTGTACAAACCTGTAAACCCTTGTACACACTTGTACAAGCTTGTACACGATTGTACAAGCTTGTACACGATTGTACACCCTTGTACACACTTGTGAACCCTTGTACACACTTGTACAACCTTGTACACACTTGTACAACCTTGTACACACTTGTACAACCTTGTACACACTTGTACAACCTTGTACACACTTGTACAACCTTGTACACACTTGTACAACCTTGTACACACTTGTACAACCTTGTACAACCTACTACAAACTTGTACACACTTGTACAAACTTTTACATCCTTGTACACATTTGTACACCCTTGTACACACTTGTACAAACTTGTACATTCTTGTACATACTTGTACACCCTTGTACACACTTGTACAAACTTGTACATTCTTGTACATACTTGTACACCCTTGTACACACTTGTACAACCTTGTACAAACCTGTAAACCCTTGTACAAGCTTGTACACACTTGTACAAACTTGTACACACTTGTACACCCTTGTACAAACTTGTGCACCCTTGTACACTTTTGTACACCCTCGTACACATTTGTACAACCTTGTACAAACTTGTACACACTTGAACAAACTTGTACACACTTGTACAACCTTGTACACACTTGTACAACCTTGTACACACTTGTACAACCTTGTACACACTTGTACAACTTTGTACACACTTGTACAAGCTTGTACACACTTGTACAACCTTGTACACACTTGTACAACCTTGTACACACTTGTACAAACTTGTACATTCTTGTACATACTTGTACACCCTTGTACACACTTGTACAACCTTGTACAAACCTGTAAACCCTTGTACAAGCTTGTACACACTTGTACAAACTTGTACACACTTGTACACATTTAGAGGGATGTCTTGTTATTTGGAGGGATGTCTTGTTATTTAGAGAGATGTCTTGTTATTTAAAGGGATGTCTTAATATTTAGAGGGATGTCTTGTTATTTAGAGGGATGTCTTAATATTTAGAGGGATGTCTTGTTATTTGGAGGGATGTCTTAATATTTAGAGGGATATTAAATTATTAAATATATCGTGTACAAGCTTGTACAAGTGTGTAAAAGGGTGTACAGGTTTGTACAAGGTTGTACAAGTGTGTACAAGGGTGTACAAATGTGTACAAGGATGTAAAAGTTTGTACAAGTGTGTACAAGTTTGTACAAGGTTGTACAAGTAAGTACAAGTTTGTACAAGAATGTACAAGTGTGTACAAGGTTTTACAATTGTGTAAAAGGTTGTACAAGTGTGTACAAGGTTGTACAAGCGTGTACAAGGTTGTACAAGTGTGTACAAGGTTGTACAAGTGTGTACAAGGTTGTACAAGTGTGTACAAGTTTGTTCAAGTGTGTACAAGTTTGTACAAGGTTGTACAAATGTGTACAAGGGTGTACAAAAGTGTACAAGGGTGCACAAGTTTGTACAAGGGTGTACAAGTGTGTACAAGCTTGTACAAGTGTGTACAAGCTTGTACAAGGGTTTACAGGTTTGTACAAGGTTGTACAAGTGTGTACAAGGGTGTACAAGTATGTACAAGAATGTACAAGTTTGTACAAGTGTGTACAAGGGTGTACAAGTATGTACAAGAATGTACAAGTTTGTACAAGTGTGTACAAGGATGTACAAATGTGTACAAGGATGTAAAAGTTTGTACAAGTGTGTACAAGTTTGTACAAGGTTGTACAAGGTTGTACAAGTGTGTACAAGGTTGTACAAGTGTGTACAAGGTTGTACAAGTGTGTACAAGGTTGTACAAGTGTGTACAAGATTGTACAAGTGTGTACAAGGTTGTACAAGTGTGTACAAGGGTGCACAAGTGTGTACAAGGGTGTACAATCGTGTACAAGCTTGTACAATCGTGTACATGCTTGTTTCAAGTTTGTACAAGGGTTTACAGGTTTGTACAAGGTTGTACAAGTGTGTACAAGGGTGTACAAGTATGTACAAGAATGTACAAGTTTGTACAAGTGTGTACAAGGGTGTACAAATGTGTACAAGGATGTAAAAGTTTGTACAAGTGTGTACACACTTGTACAACCTTGTACACACTTGTACAACCTTGTACACACTTTTTCAACCTTGTACACACTTATACAACCTTGTACACACTTGTACAACCTTGTACACACTTGTACAACCTTGTACACACTTGTACAACCTTGTACACACTTGTACAACCTTGTACACACTTGTACAACCTTGTACACACTTGTACACCCTTGTACACACTTGTACAAGCTTGTACACACTTGTACAACCTTGTACACACTTGTTTACCCTTGTACACACTTGTACAACCTTTTACAAACTTGTACACACTTGTACAAAATTGTACATTCTTGTACATACTTGTACATCCTTGTACACATTTGTACAACCTTGTACATACCTGTACACCCTTGTACACACTTTTTCAACCTTGTACACACTTATACAACCTTGTACACACTTGTACAACCTTGTACACACTTGTACAAACTTAAACACACTTGTACAAACATGTACACACTTGAACAACCATGTACACACTTGTACAACCTTGTACACACTTGTACAAGCTTGTACACACTTGTACAAACTTGTACACACTTGTACAACCTTGTACACACTTGTACAACCTTGTACACAATTGTAAAACCTTGTACACACTTGTACAACCTTGTACAAACCTGTACACCCTTGTACACACTTGTACAAGCTTGTACACGATTGGTCACTCTTGTACACACTTGTGCAACCTTGTACACACTTGTACAACCTTGTAAACACTTGTACAACCTTGTAAACACTTGTACAACCTTGTACAAACCTGTACACCCTTGTACACACTTGTACACCCTTGTACAAACTTGTGCACCCTTGTACACTTTTGTACACCCTTGTACACATTTGTACAACCTTGTACAAACTTGTACACACTTGTACAAACTTGTACACACTTGCACAACCTTGTACACACTTGTACAACCTTGTACACACTTGTACAACCTTGTACAACCTTGTACAAACTTGTACACACTTGTACAAACTTTTACATCCTTGTACACATTTGTACACCCTTGTACACACTTGTACAAACTTGTACATTCTTGTACATACTTGTACACCCTTGTACACACTTGTACAACCTTGTTCAAACCTGTAAACCCTTGTACAAACTTGAAACAAGCATGTACACGATTGTACAAGCCTGTACACGATTGTACAACCTTGTTCACAATTGTAAAACCTTGTACACACTTGTACAACCTTGTACAAACCTGTACACCCTTGTACACACTTGTACAAGCTTGTACACGATTGTACACTCTTGTACACACTTGTGCAACCTTGTACACACTTGTGCAACCTTGTACACACTTGTACAACCTTGTAAACACTTGTACAACCTTGTACACACTTGTTCAAGCTTGTACACACTTGTACAACCTTGTACAAACCTGTACACCCTTGTACACACTTGTACACCCTTGTACAAACTTGTGCACCCTTGTACACTTTTGTACACCCTTGTACACATTTGTACAACCTTGTACAAACTTGTACACACTTGTACAAACTTGTACACACTTGTACAACCTTGTACACACTTGTACATCCTTGTACACACTTGTACAACCTTGTACACACTTGTAAAACCTTGTACACAATTGTAAAACATTGTACACACTTAAACAACCTTGTACAAACTTGTACACACTTGTATAAACTTTTACATCCTTGTACACATTTGTACACCCTTGTACACACTTGTACAACCTTGTACAAACCTGTAAACCCTTGTACACACTTGTACAAGCTTGTACACGATTGTACAAGCTTGTACACGATTGTACACCCTTGTACACGATTGTGAACCCTTGTACACACTTGTACAACCTTGTACACACTTGTACAACCTTGTACACACTTGTACAACCTTGTACACACTTGTACAACCTTGTACACACTTGTACAACCTTGTACACACTTGTACAACCTTGTACACACTTGTACAACCTTGTACAACCTACTACAAACTTGTACACACTTGTACAAACTTTTACATCCTTGTACACATTTGTACACCCTTGTACACACTTGTACAAACTTGTACATTCTTGTACATACTTGTACACCCTTGTACACACTTGTACAAACTTGTACATTCTTGTACATACTTGTACACCCTTGTACACACTTGTACAACCTTGTACAAACCTGTAAACCCTTGTACAAGCTTGTACACACTTGTACAAACTTGTACACACTTGTACACCCTTGTACAAACTTGTGCACCCTTGTACACTTTTGTACACCCTCGTACACATTTGTACAACCTTGTACAAACTTGTACACACTTGAACAAACTTGTACACACTTGTACAACCTTGTACACACTTGTACAACCTTGTACACACTTGTACAACCTTGTACACACTTGTACAACTTTGTACACACTTGTACAAGCTTGTACACACTTGTACAACCTTGTACACACTTGTACAACCTTGTACACACTTGTACAAACTTGTACATTCTTGTACATACTTGTACACCCTTGTACACACTTGTACAACCTTGTACAAACCTGTAAACCCTTGTACAAGCTTGTACACACTTGTACAAACTTGTACACACTTGTACACCCTTGTACAAACTTGTGCACCCTTGTACACTTTTGTACACCCTTGTACACATTTGTACAACCTTGTACAAACTTGTACACACTTGAACAAACTTGTACACACTTGTACAACCTTGTACACACTTGTACAACCTTGTACACACTTGTACAACCTTGTACACACTTGTACAAACTTTTACATCCTTGTACACATTTGTACACCCTTGTACACACTTGTACAACCTTGTACAAACCTGTACACCCTTGTACACACTTGTACAAGCTTGTACACGATTGTACACCCTTGTACACACTTGTGCACCCTTGTACACACTTGTACACCCTTGTACACACTTGTACAACCTTTTACAAACTTGTACACACTTGTACAAACTTGAACATTCTTGTACATACTTGTACACCCTTGTAAACTCTTGTACAACCTTGTACAAACTTGTACACACTTGTACACACTTGTACAAGCTTGTACACACTTGTACAAGCTTGTACACACTTGTACAACCTTGTACACTATGATACAACCTTGTACACACTTGTACAACCTTGTACACACTTGTACAACCTTTTACAAACTTGTACACACTTGTACAAACTTGTACATTCTTTCGTACACCCTTGTAAACACTTGTACAACCTTGTACAAACCTGTACACCCTTGTACACACTTGTACAAGCTTGTACACACTTGTACAAGCTTGTACACACTTGTACACCCTTGTACAAACTTGTGCACCCTTGTACACTTTTGTACACCCTTGTATACATTGGTACAACCTTGTACAAACTTGTACACACTTGTACAAACTTGTACACACTTGTACAAACTTGTACACCCTTGTACACACTTGTACAACCTTGTACACACTTGTACAACCTTGTACACAATTGTACAACCTTGTACAACCATGTACACACTTGTACAACCTTGTACACACTTGTACAACCTTGTACACACTTGTACACCTTTGTACACACTTATACAACCTTGTACACACTTGTACAACCTTGTACACACTTGTACAACCTTGTACACATTTGTACAACCTTGTACACACTTGTACAACCTTGTACACACTTGTACAACCTTGTAAAAACTTGTACAAGCATGTACACGATTGTACACCCTTGTACACACTTGTGCACCCTTGTACACACTTGTACAACCTTGTACACACTTGTACAACCTTGTACACACTTGTACGACCTTGTACACACTTGTACAACCTTGTACACACTTGTACAAACTTGTACACACTTGTACAACCTTGTACTCACTTGTACAACCTTGTACACACTTGTACAACCTTGTACACACTTGTACAACCTTTAACACAATTGTAAAACCTTGTACACACTTGTACATTCTTGTACAAACTTGTACTTACTTGTACAACCTTGTACAAACTTGTACACACTTGTACAAACTTTTACATCCTTGTACACATTTGTACACCCTTGTACACACTTGTACAACCTTGTACAAACCTGTACACCCTTGTACACACTTGTACAAGCTTGTACACGATTGTACAAGCTTGTACACGATTGTACACCCTTGTACACACTTGTGCACCCTTGTACACACTTGTACAACCTTGTACACACTTGTACAACCTTGTACACACTTGTACAACCTTGTACACACTTGTACAACCTTGTACAACCTTTTACAAACTTGTACACACTTGTACAAACTTTTACATCCTTGTACACATTTGTACATCCTTGTACACACTTGTACAAACTTGTACATTCTTGTACATACTTGTACACCCTTGTACACACTTGTACAAACTTGTACATTCTTGTACATACTTGTACACCCTTGTACACACTTGTACAACCTTGTACAAACCTGTAAACCCTTGTACAAGCTTGTACACACTTGTACAAGCTTGTACACACTTGTACACCCTTGTACAAACTTGTGCACCCTTGTACACTTTTGTACACCCTTGTACACATTTGTACAACCTTGTACAAACTTGTACACACTTGAACAAACTTGTACACACTTGTACAACCTTGTACACACTTGTACAACCTTGTACACACTTGTACAACCTTGTACACGCTTGTACAACCTTGTACACACTTGTACAACCTTTTACACAATTGTACAACCTTTTACACAATTGTAAAACCTTGTACACACTTGTACATTCTTGTACAAACTTGTACTTACTTGTACAACCTTGTACAAACTTGTACACACTTGTACAAACTTTTACATCCTTGTACACATTTGTACACCCTTGTACACACTTGTACAACCTTGTACAAACCTGTACACCCTTGTACACACTTCTACAAGCTTGTACACGATTGTACACCCTTGTACACACTTGTGCACCCTTGTATACATTTGTACAACCTTGTACAAACTTGTACACAATTGTACAAACTTGTACACACTTGTACAAACTTGTACACCCTTGTACACACTTGTACAACCTTGTACACACTTGTACAAACTTGTACACCCTTGTACACACTTGTACAACCTTGTACACACTTGTACAACCTTGTACACACTTGAACAACCTTGTACACAATTGTACAACCTTGTACAACCTTGTACACACTTGTACAACCTTGTACACACTTGTACAACCTTGTACACACTTGTACAACCTTGTAAAAACTTGTACAACCTTGTACACACTTGTACACCCTTGTACACACTTGTACAAGCTTGTACACACTTGTACAAACTTGTACATTCTTGTACATACTTGTACACCCTTGTACACACTTGTACAACCTTGTTCAAACCTGTAAACCCTTGTACAAACTTGAAACAAGCATGTACACGATTGTACAAGCCTGTACACGATTGTACAACCTTGTACACAATTGTAAAACCTTGTACACACTTGTACAACCTTGTACAAACCTGTACACCCTTGTACACACTTGTACAAGCTTGTACACGATTGTACACTCTTGTACACACTTGTGCAACCTTGTACACACTTGTGCAACCTTGTACACACTTGTACAACCTTGTAAACACTTGTACAACCTTGTACACACTTGTTCAAGCTTGTACACACTTGTACAACCTTGTACAAACCTGTACACCCTTGTACACACTTGTACACCCTTGTACAAACTTGTGCACCCTTGTACACTTTTGTACACCCTTGTACACATTTGTACAACCTTGTACAAACTTGTACACACTTGTACAAACTTGTACACACTTGTACAACCTTGTACACACTTGTACATCCTTGTACACACTTGTACAACCTTGTACACACTTGTAAAACCTTGTACACAATTGTAAAACATTGTACACACTTAAACAACCTTGTACAAACTTGTACACACTTGTATAAACTTTTACATCCATGTACACATTTGTACACCCTTGTACACACTTGTACAACCTTGTACAAACCTGTAAACCCTTGTACACACTTGTACAAGCTTGTACACGATTGTACAAGCTTGTACACGATTGTACACCCTTGTACACGATTGTGAACCCTTGTACACACTTGTACAACCTTGTACACACTTGTACAACCTTGTACACACTTGTACAACCTTGTACACACTTGTACAACCTTGTACACACTTGTACAACCTTGTACACACTTGTACAACCTTGTACACACTTGTACAACCTTGTACAACCTACTACAAACTTGTACACACTTGTACAAACTTTTACATCCTTGTACACATTTGTACACCCTTGTACACACTTGTACAAACTTGTACATTCTTGTACATACTTGTACACCCTTGTACACACTTGTACAAACTTGTACATTCTTGTACATACTTGTACACCCTTGTACACACTTGTACAACCTTGTACAAACCTGTAAACCCTTGTACAAGCTTGTACACACTTGTACAAACTTGTACACACTTGTACACCCTTGTACAAACTTGTGCACCCTTGTACACTTTTGTACACCCTCGTACACATTTGTACAACCTTGTACAAACTTGTACACACTTGAACAAACTTGTACACACTTGTACAACCTTGTACACACTTGTACAACCTTGTACACACTTGTACAACCTTGTACACACTTGTACAACTTTGTACACACTTGTACAAGCTTGTACACACTTGTACAACCTTGTACACACTTGTACAACCTTGTACACACTTGTACAAACTTGTACATTCTTGTACATACTTGTACACCCTTGTACACACTTGTACAACCTTGTACAAACCTGTAAACCCTTGTACAAGCTTGTACACACTTGTACAAACTTGTACACACTTGTACACCCTTGTACAAACTTGTGCACCCTTGTACACTTTTGTACACCCTTGTACACATTTGTACAACCTTGTACAAACTTGTACACACTTGAACAAACTTGTACACACTTGTACAACCTTGTACACACTTGTACAACCTTGTACACACTTGTACAACCTTGTACACACTTGTACAAACTTTTACATCCTTGTACACATTTGTACACCCTTGTACACACTTGTACAACCTTGTACAAACCTGTACACCCTTGTACACACTTGTACAAGCTTGTACACGATTGTACACCCTTGTACACACTTGTGCACCCTTGTACACACTTGTACACCCTTGTACACACTTGTACAACCTTTTACAAACTTGTACACACTTGTACAAACTTGAACATTCTTGTACATACTTGTACACCCTTGTAAACTCTTGTACAACCTTGTACAAACTTGTACACACTTGTACACACTTGTACAAGCTTGTACACACTTGTACAAGCTTGTACACACTTGTACAACCTTGTACACTATGATACAACCTTGTACACACTTGTACAACCTTGTACACACTTGTACAACCTTTTACAAACTTGTACACACTTGTACAAACTTGTACATTCTTTCGTACACCCTTGTAAACACTTGTACAACCTTGTACAAACCTGTACACCCTTGTACACACTTGTACAAGCTTGTACACACTTGTACAAGCTTGTACACACTTGTACACCCTTGTACAAACTTGTGCACCCTTGTACACTTTTGTACACCCTTGTATACATTGGTACAACCTTGTACAAACTTGTACACACTTGTACAAACTTGTACACACTTGTACAAACTTGTACACCCTTGTACACACTTGTACAACCTTGTACACACTTGTACAACCTTGTACACAATTGTACAACCTTGTACAACCATGTACACACTTGTACAACCTTGTACACACTTGTACAACCTTGTACACACTTGTACACCTTTGTACACACTTATACAACCTTGTACACACTTGTACAACCTTGTACACACTTGTACAACCTTGTACACATTTGTACAACCTTGTACACACTTGTACAACCTTGTACACACTTGTACAACCTTGTAAAAACTTGTACAAGCATGTACACGATTGTACACCCTTGTACACACTTGTGCACCCTTGTACACACTTGTACAACCTTGTACACACTTGTACAACCTTGTACACACTTGTACGACCTTGTACACACTTGTACAACCTTGTACACACTTGTACAAACTTGTACACACTTGTACAACCTTGTACTCACTTGTACAACCTTGTACACACTTGTACAACCTTGTACACACTTGTACAACCTTTAACACAATTGTAAAACCTTGTACACACTTGTACATTCTTGTACAAACTTGTACTTACTTGTACAACCTTGTACAAACTTGTACACACTTGTACAAACTTTTACATCCTTGTACACATTTGTACACCCTTGTACACACTTGTACAACCTTGTACAAACCTGTACACCCTTGTACACACTTGTACAAGCTTGTACACGATTGTACAAGCTTGTACACGATTGTACACCCTTGTACACACTTGTGCACCCTTGTACACACTTGTACAACCTTGTACACACTTGTACAACCTTGTACACACTTGTACAACCTTGTACACACTTGTACAACCTTGTACAACCTTTTACAAACTTGTACACACTTGTACAAACTTTTACATCCTTGTACACATTTGTACATCCTTGTACACACTTGTACAAACTTGTACATTCTTGTACATACTTGTACACCCTTGTACACACTTGTACAAACTTGTACATTCTTGTACATACTTGTACACCCTTGTACACACTTGTACAACCTTGTACAAACCTGTAAACCCTTGTACAAGCTTGTACACACTTGTACAAGCTTGTACACACTTGTACACCCTTGTACAAACTTGTGCACCCTTGTACACTTTTGTACACCCTTGTACACATTTGTACAACCTTGTACAAACTTGTACACACTTGAACAAACTTGTACACACTTGTACAACCTTGTACACACTTGTACAACCTTGTACACACTTGTACAACCTTGTACACGCTTGTACAACCTTGTACACACTTGTACAACCTTTTACACAATTGTACAACCTTTTACACAATTGTAAAACCTTGTACACACTTGTACATTCTTGTACAAACTTGTACTTACTTGTACAACCTTGTACAAACTTGTACACACTTGTACAAACTTTTACATCCTTGTACACATTTGTACACCCTTGTACACACTTGTACAACCTTGTACAAACCTGTACACCCTTGTACACACTTCTACAAGCTTGTACACGATTGTACACCCTTGTACACACTTGTGCACCCTTGTATACATTTGTACAACCTTGTACAAACTTGTACACAATTGTACAAACTTGTACACACTTGTACAAACTTGTACACCCTTGTACACACTTGTACAACCTTGTACACACTTGTACAAACTTGTACACCCTTGTACACACTTGTACAACCTTGTACACACTTGTACAACCTTGTACACACTTGAACAACCTTGTACACAATTGTACAACCTTGTACAACCTTGTACACACTTGTACAACCTTGTACACACTTGTACAACCTTGTACACACTTGTACAACCTTGTAAAAACTTGTACAACCTTGTACACACTTGTACACCCTTGTACACACTTGTACAAGCTTGTACACACTTGTACAAGCTTGTACACACTTGTACAAGCTTGTACACACTTGTACAACCTTGTACACACTTGTTCACCCTTGTACACACTTGTACAACCTTTTACAAACTTGTACACACTTGTACAAAATTGTACATTCTTGTACATACTTGTACATCCTTGTACACATTTGTACAACCTAGTACAAACCTGTACACTATTGTACACACTTGTACAAGCTTGTACACACTTGTACACCCTTGTACAAACTTGTGCACCCTGGTACACTTTTGTACACCCTTGTACACATTTGTACAACCTTGTACAAACTTAAACACACTTGTACAAACATATACACACTTGAACAACCATGTACACACTTGTACAACCTTGTACACACTTGTACAAGCTTGTACACACTTGTACAACCTTGTACACACTTGTACAACCTTGTACACACTTGTACAACCTTGTACACAATTGTAAAACCTTGTACACACTTGTACAACCTTGTACAAACCTGTACACCCTTGTACACACTTGTACAAGGTTGTACAAGTGTGTACAAGGTTGTACAAGTGTGTACAAGCTTGTACAAGTGTGAACAAGGTTGTACAAGTGTGTACATGGTTGTTCAAGTGTGTATATGTTTGTACAAGTGTGTTTAAGTTTGTACAAGGTTGTACAAATGTGTACAAGGGTGTACAAAAGTGTACCAGGGTGCACAAGTTTTTACAAGGGTGTACAAGTGTGTACAAGCTTGTACAAGTGTGTACAATGGTGTACAGGTTTGTACTAGGTTGTACAAATGTGTACAAGGATGTACAAGTATGTACAAGAATGTACAATTTTGTACAAGTGTGTACAAGTGTGTACAAGGGTGAACAAGTGTGTACAAGGTTGTATAAGTGTGTACAAGCTTGTACAAGTGTGTACAAGCTTGTACAAGTGTGTACAAGGGTGTACAAGTGTGTACAAGGTTGTACAAGTTTTTACAAGGTTGTACAAGTGTGTACAAGGTTGTACAAGTGTGTACAAGGTTGTACAAGTGTGTACAAGGTTGTACAAGTGTGTACAAGGTTGTACAAGGTTGTACAATTGTGTACAAGGTTGTTCAAGTGTGTACAAGGTTGTACAAGTGTGTACAAGGTTGTACAAGTGTGTACAAGGGTGTACAAGTTTGTACAAGTGTGTACAAGGTTGTACAAGTGTGTACAAGGGTGTACAAGTTTGTACAAGTGTGTACAAGTTTGTACAATTGTGTACAAGTTTGTACAAGGTTGTACAAATGTATACAAGGGTGCACAAGTGTGTACAAGGGTGTACAATCGTGTACAAGCTTGTACAAGTGTGTACAAGGGTGTACAGGTTTGTACAAGGTTGTACAAGTGTGTACAAGGGTGTACAAATGTGTACAAGGATGTAAAAGTTTGTACAAGTGTGTACAAGTTTGTACAAGGTTGTACAAGTAAGTACAAGTTTGTACAAGAATGTACAAGTGTGTACAAGGTTTTACAATTGTGTAAAAGGTTGTACAAGTGTGTACAAGGTTGTACAAGCGTGTACAAGGTTGTACAAGTGTGTACAAGGTTTTACAAGTGTGTACAAGGTTGTACAAGTGTGTACAAGGTTGTACAAGTGTGTACAAGTTTGTTCAAGTGTGTACAAGTTTGTACAAGGTTGTACAAGTAAGTACAAGTTTGTACAAGAATGTACAAGTGTGTACAAGGGTGTACAAGTGTGTACAAGGTTGTACAAGTTTTTACAAGGTTGTACAAGTGTGTACAAGGTTGTACAAGTGTGTACAAGGTTGTACAAGTGTGTACAAGGTTGTACAAGGTTGTACAATTGTGTACAAGGTTGTTCAAGTGTGTACAAGGTTGTACAAGTGTGTACAAGGTTGTACAAGTGTGTACAAGGGTGTACAAGTTTGTACAAGTGTGTACAAGGTTGTACAAGTGTGTACAAGGGTGTACAAGTTTGTACAAGTGTGTACAAGTTTGTACAATTGTGTACAAGTTTGTACAAGGTTGTACAAATGTATACAAGGGTGCACAAGTGTGTACAAGGGTGTACAATCGTGTACAAGCTTGTACAAGTGTGTAAAAGGGTGTACAGGTTTGTACAAGGTTGTACAAGTGTGTACAAGGGTGTACAAATGTGTACAAGGATGTAAAAGTTTGTACAAGTGTGTACAAGTTTGTACAAGGTTGTACAAGTAAGTACAAGTTTGTACAAGAATGTACAAGTGTGTACAAGGTTTTACAATTGTGTAAAAGGTTGTACAAGTGTGTACAAGGTTGTACAAGCGTGTACAAGGTTGTACAAGTGTGTACAAGGTTGTACAAGTGTGTACAAGGTTGTACAAGTGTGTACAAGTTTGTTCAAGTGTGTACAAGTTTGTACAAGGTTGTACAAATGTGTACAAGGGTGTACAAAAGTGTACAAGGGTGCACAAGTTTGTACAAGGGTGTACAAGTGTGTACAAGCTTGTACAAGTGTGTACAAGCTTGTACAAGGGTTTACAGGTTTGTACAAGGTTGTACAAGTGTGTACAAGGGTGTACAAGTATGTACAAGAATGTACAAGTTTGTACAAGTGTGTACAAGGGTGTACAAGTATGTACAAGAATGTACAAGTTTGTACAAGTGTGTACAAGGATGTACAAATGTGTACAAGGATGTAAAAGTTTGTACAAGTGTGTACAAGTTTGTACAAGGTTGTACAAGGTTGTACAAGTGTGTACAAGGTTGTACAAGTGTGTACAAGGTTGTACAAGTGTGTACAAGGTTGTACAAGTGTGTACAAGATTGTACAAGTGTGTACAAGGTTGTACAAGTGTGTACAAGGGTGCACAAGTGTGTACAAGGGTGTACAATCGTGTACAAGCTTGTACAATCGTGTACATGCTTGTTTCAAGTTTGTACAAGGGTTTACAGGTTTGTACAAGGTTGTACAAGTGTGTACAAGGGTGTACAAGTATGTACAAGAATGTACAAGTTTGTACAAGTGTGTACAAGGGTGTACAAATGTGTACAAGGATGTAAAAGTTTGTACAAGTGTGTACACACTTGTACAACCTTTTACACACTTGTACAACCTTGTACACACTTTTTCAACCTTGTACACACTTATACAACCTTGTACACACTTGTACAACCTTGTACACACTTGTACAACCTTGTACACACTTGTACAACCTTGTACACACTTGTACAACCTTGTAAAAACTTGTACAACCTTGTACACACTTGTACACCCTTGTACACACTTGTACAAGCTTGTACACACTTGTACAACCTTGTACACACTTGTTCACCCTTGTACACACTTGTACAACCTTTTACAAACTTGTACACACTTGTACAAAATTGTACATTCTTGTACATACTTGTACATCCTTGTACACATTTGTACAACCTTGTACATACCTGTACACCCTTGTACACACTTGTACAAGCTTGTACACACTTGTACACCCTTGTACAAACTTGTGCACCCTTGTACACTTTTGTACACCCTTGTACACATTTGTACAACCTTGTACAAACTTAAACACACTTGTACAAACATGTACACACTTGAACAACCATGTACACACTTGTACAACCTTGTACACACTTGTACAAGCTTGTACACACTTGTACAAACTTGTACACACTTGTACAACCTTGTACACACTTGTACAACCTTGTACACAATTGTAAAACCTTGTACACACTTGTACAACCTTGTACAAACCTGTACACCCTTGTACACACTTGTACAAGCTTGTACACGATTGTACACTCTTGTACACACTTGTGCAACCTTGTACACACTTGTACAACCTTGTAAACACTTGTACAACCTTGTAAACACTTGTACAACCTTGTACAAACCTGTACACCCTTGTACACACTTGTACACCCTTGTACAAACTTGTGCACCCTTGTACACTTTTGTACACCCTTGTACACATTTGTACAACCTTGTACAAACTTGTACACACTTGTACAAACTTGTACACACTT